>NC_142473.1:61831071-61992142 GCF_049115385.1 Moschus berezovskii
TTTAATATGCTCAACTATATCATTTCTCAATAGGAGACAAGAGGAATGAGAAAGACAACTGGGGACAAAGGAGTGAATGGGACAGGTTGTTGTAGATAGCATTGATGTCAGACAGATAAGGAGGGTTTGCTGCTGCTGCTGCTAAGTCACTTCAATCGTGTCCGACTCTGTGTGACCCCACAGATGGCAGCCCACCAGGCTCCGCCATCCCTGGGATTCTCCAGGCAAGAACACTGGAGTGGGTTGCCGTTTCCTTCTCCAAGGAGGGTTTAGATGCTGGCTTTGCCTCTTATTTGTGGCGTGACATGAAGCAAGTCACTTGGTCTTTCTGAACCCTTTTTCCTATGTAAAATGTAAATAATTTCACCTATATCATGTCATCTGAGGATTCAATTAGACAAAAAAATGTAAAGTAAATACTTGATAAAAGCCAGTTGGATAGCAGGTATTTAGTTTGAGGGCACTGACCCCTAAGGACAAGTATGATAATCTCCAAGGGCTCACTAATTAGGCCACATAGACTATTTGTGGCCAGCATTTTCTAATTGGTTAGTTTCACTTGTACCACTGCTAAATATTTTGCCTGTCACCTCTGCCTAAAGAAACCATCATATCACATCATGCAATAAAGCAATGCATTTAATTATGAGTGTAATAAGAAGGAAGTAGATATTGCTTTTAAAGGAAGATCTTGATCCACTTTGAATAATGTCTGTTTTCCTGAAGATCAAGTGGTTAGTCATGGATTTATGCAGGCAATTCACTTGCTAGAAGACTGAAATCCTAATGAGTCTAGGCCAACAAACTGTTCTTATAGCAGCTTTGCCTCATTAACTCTTGGAGAAATTAGCTCACAGGAAGGGCACAGGTTCAGATAAAATGAAGCCTTGTAAATGGGAGTGTTCTGTTGAGATGAGCAAAATCTCAAAGCACCAAGGTAAACTCTCCTCAAAGCAAGACTGGGGAGTGGCCTTCAGACAGTGGCTTTGCCTACAGAGCAAGGCCAGTCAGAGGGCTTATGTAACAGAGGGCCTCTTTAACTCCAGCAGGAAACCCTATGTCCAGACGAATCTTGCTTCCAGACGCTGCTAGGTAGCAGCCTGACTGCCTTCTTTCTTCTTCCTTCCCCATGAAAGAGAGACTCGGAGCAGAGTTTTCCCTCACAGCCTGAATTCATTAGATTTATTTTTTTTCCTCTCGACCATGCTGTGGAGGTTGAATTGCCTTCATTCATAAGTTGACTCCAGACCAAGAGAAAGAGACAGCAAGATCCAGCTATCACACCTCGTAAAATGTGTCCACTGAAAATCACGAGCGAACATTGGATGAAAGATCCTAAATAACAAGGGTACTCAGGAACCCATACTAGAATCCCAACACTTTTTACAGGTTTAGGGGCATGAAGATCCTTTGAGTTTAACATTAAAAATAAAAGACACTCCTGCTCACCCTTGATCATCATTTCATTCCTGGTTCCAGATGGTTCTCTGGGGTTTTCCTTTTTTCCAAGCCAAACAAACCACCTGCTCTTTAAGGAAAAGGTGTATTGAGCTTAAAGGTATATCAGAGGCAAGGATTTGAGAATCAGATTGGTTTTAGCCAGAGAACCCTGCCCCCTTCTTCTCTGAACTGTCTCTTCCTAGTCCTGCTCACTAGCACTGTTCGTAATTATATCTGCTGTCATAATGCTATTGCTTTTGGCAATAAACACTTAGCACACTGCTACTGGTTTTTGCCAGGATAGCATGGCCCATTCAGATTTATGGTCTAGAAGACGCAAGACTAACTTTCACACCATACTTCATTCCATAAAAGAAAGTGATTATATGAAAAGCCAGCTCTCTACCCATGCCCATCTCCCCCTCCTTTTCCCCAGATCCAGGACAAGTTGCAGATTGTATAATTGGATATGAGAAAGACAGTGGCTAAATAAGACAAGAACTTGAAATCTGACTTGAAGTCTATTTTTCTTGTCAGAATATATTTCTCTTTGTTCTTCAAAGCAAAAATAAACCAGAAGCAAAATCATAAATAAAACAGAAATTTCCCACTAATGTCTGATCATTTATCCCACATATGTACCTTTTTAACACCTCTATTAATCCCCTCTGTACCCCAAACATCCATCTTATCCAAGTCAACAAGGCAGAGAACACAATAGGCTTTAGAACCAGATGTACATGGGTTCAAGTTCACTAAATCTCTTTGAGTCTCAGTATGCCTATTTTTAAATGTTAATAGTTGGCATAAAAGCATGTTTTGTGGCTAGTGTGAGGGGGCTTAAAGAAAAACCAAAGCTGAAATCTGTGGGTGCAGGATTGGCAGGTACAAAAATTCTAGCTTCCTTCTTTTCTTCCCTTTTCCCCTTCCACTGCCCATCAGGTCTTCTCTGTAAGCTTGTGGATCCTTTTAATGGCCATCTTCCATCATTCTGACCTATGCAAAAATACTGTGGGTACCACACCTTCCTGTTCCTTACTTACCTGTTTCCTTTCCCAGTCTCTCAGAACCTTGAGAACAAATGAGTGGTTACTGGTGAGGAGAGGAGTGGATAGGTAAGGGGGATTAAGAGGTGCAAACTACTAGGTATAAAATAAATAAGTTACAAAAATGCAATATACAGCACAAAGAATACAGCTAATGTTTTACAATAACTTTATGTGGAGTATAGTCTATAAAAATATCAAATTGCTTTGTCGTATGCTTAATATAATATTAAATCAATTATACCTCAATAAAAAAAGAACATTTCTCTGCCTTTTGTTGTTCTGACAACCTGACCACAGTCAGAGGAAAATGGATGCGCTAGGTCACTGTCTTGCTCCTTTCAGGAGACAGTCTCATTTTGATAAAAATGGAGACAACATCTTAACCCAAAATCCTGGGGCCCTTAAGTAATTTAACTTGGCAAACATTGATTGAATGCTTGGTAATGTAACAGAAGAAATAGATGCTTGGAATGCACAGAGAAAAGACTTGGCCCTTTCCCTTGTAGAATTTGTAGTCTGGTGTGGAAGACACACCAGAAATAAGTGTTAAAAGATTGTATTCCAATGTGTTAGAAGAGAAGGTGAACCAAAAGTCACTAGAAAATGTAGAAGAAGGAGATGAAGTCCAGCCAGAGAAATTAAAGAGCTGTTCAAAAACAGGAGGCATGTTTGAGCTAAATCATGGAATAGCTTGACTAAAGACCCAGCAGCTAAAGATGAAAAGTGCATTTGCAAAATAGCAAGTAAAATGGTGACTGTGTGGATGACGAAAGCTGTCTACCATATCGTTGAACAAAGGATGTTGTGGCCATCAACTAATCAGTCACTGCAGCCAACCCCAGATGTGTACCTGCTAGGAATTCAGGAAAGAGGAAACCAGGATACTGGCCCTAGATAGCTAAGGTGCATATCAAGAAAATGATTTCAGTTAAGTCCAGACTTTTACATCTTTCCATAAAGAGAGAAGTGTCAAGTTCATTAACTCAAGATGTTTGGTTTTCTTTAATTAACAGTAATTGCTTGAAGCTCCAACTACCTGGGTTTTTGTTTGGTTTGTTGTTGTTTTTGCAAAAAATTGTATGCAATTGTATGACCCTTCTGTTACCTCATTGGAACAGTCCTTCAGAACTGAGAGGCCATCTCCTGGGTTTAAGTCTTCAGTATGTCCACCGAATAAAATGTAATTCTCAAGTTTTAGATTGTGCTGTGTTTTTCAGTTGACAGTTATAATAAAGGTTTTAAGTTGGAAGTGCATGCTGTGGTAGAAAATAAAATTATAAATGGAGTTAGATATAGAGTTGAGGGTTCTGCTTCACAGTTTGAGCCAAGTGAACTTTTCACTTGCGGTATAAATCTACTGTAGATTCTAAAGCAGGAAGCACCATGATTACTTATATATGTTAGAGAGGCACTCTGGTGACAGATTTGTATTGGAATCATAGAGAAGCTGGTACTAGGCTGACCAGTTGGAAAATGGTTACTAGAATTCAGGTCCACGTAACATAGCAATAGCTGTCAGAGGGTGATGAAGTGACAGAAGGAAGGAACAGATGGCAGGGACATTTCAGACCAAAAACAACAGAACTTGGGTTCTCACAAAGTGTAGAAAGTTCCAGAGAAGGAAAAGTTAAAAATTAGCCTAGGCTATTTACCCTGGAAGACTGAAAGTATGGAGATTCCACCAGTGAAATGGGTAAGTGGCAAGTTTGGTTTGGAGTTTGCAATAGAACAAATAGAGTGCAGGCAGATTTTTCCTAATCTTGGACAGCTTTAAACTCACTGGGCCACAATTTTCTCATCTATAAAATAAACATCATAATTCATGTTGTGTTTATCTCACTGGGTTGCTGTGAAAATCACGCAAGGTCATGAGTGTGTCTGTTTTCTAAATTATCAAATATATTCCAAATGAGAGGTCAATGAAACCATTTAAAACCCCTATGCTGCCCATAGTGACAACTCTATATCGGTTGGCATGGGTTTTCCCACACATGAAACCCACACTCTGACCTATTGCAAAATGAGTTTTTAAGAAAAGCAATCTCAAGAAAATGCTCTCTATATATCACATTTTTAATATCTGACCCAGCAGTCTGTGAGTTTTACTACCAAAATATTCTGAATTAAATCAGCTGCATTTATGGTTTTGACCAAAACGGTTTTCAAAACAAAAAAGAACAAAAGCTATTGTTTTAGAAGCCAGAAAGGTCTTCTTTCCTAAAGTTGGCCCACATGTGTGACTTCAGCTCTTATTGAGCAGTTTCGAGTATGAATGAGGCCAGGCACCACAAGGGGCCTGAAATGTGAAAATGAATTAAATCTTACAACATGAATGCTATGAAATCTTTTTCACTATCAAGCTAGCCAGGGGATTTGATATGTCTTTACTTCTAAGTGTCACCTGTACATTCTTTGTACATTCACTGTACAGACCTACGCATGATTACATTCTGTTTAGGTTTCTAGGAGTTCTGAGATTGGAAAGAGAATCACAGGCGTAGTCTTCTAAGAGGATGTGATTTGTGTGCCTGATTCCCTGAGGAAAATGTAAGAAGCTAGTTGAGAAAAAGGGGCATGTGAACAGATGCTACCCATGGACATCTGGTTAGAGGCTCTTTGTCTTAAGTCTAATGATGACATTATATATTTAAACCTATACATATGCTGTATACATGTATATGACATTTTGTTTGTCCATTAAGGATGGACGTATGAATGTATTTGTTGTTGTTGAGTCATGTCCAATTCTTTACAGTCCTGGAGACTGCAACATGCCAGACCTCTCTGTCCTTCATCAACTCCCGAAGTTTGCCCAAGTTTGTGTCCATTGCATTAGTGATGCCATCCAGCCATCTCATCTTCTGACATCCTCTTCTCCTTCTGCCCTCAATATTTCCCAGCATCAGGGACTTTCCCAATGAGTCAGCTGTTTACATCAGATGACCAAAATACTGGAGTTTCAGCTTAAGCATAAGTCCTTCCAACAAATGTTCAGGGTTGATCTCCCTTAAGATTGATTGGTTTGATCTCCTTGCTGTCCAAGGGACTCTCAGGAGTCTTCTCCAGCACCACATTTCAAAGGCATCAATTCTTCAGCCCTCTGCCTTCTTTACAGTCCAGATCTCATAATCATACATGACCACTGGGAAGACCATAACCTTCACTACTTTGTTAAAAGAGTAATATCTCTGCTTTTCAGCAGTGTGTCTAGGTTTGTCATAGCTTTCCTGCCAAGAAGCAAACATCTTCTGATTTCATGGCTGCAGTCACCATCCACAGTGATTTTAGAGCCCAAGAAGAGGAAATTTGTCATTGCTTCCACCTTTTCCCCTCTATACATATCCATGAATGTATGTATGTATGTATATATATGAAATAAATATATTCCATTTATTTGTTTATACCTGGCCTTTGTTCTGGAAGAAATTAAAGCAGCCTTAAAGCTAATATTAAGGACAAATAAATAGATGAGGAAATTGGAACAAAAAGGGAAGTTTTATGGACTGAATGTTCATTCCCTCCAAAATTCATACACTGAAATCTAATCCCCACTGTGATGGTATTTGGAAGTGGTACTTTTACAAAGTAATTAGGCCATAAGGATGAAGTTTTCATGCATTGAATTAGTATCCTTATGAAAACACTAGCCTAGCACTAAACTAGCTTGTTCTCTTTCTACCTTGTGAGAATCCAAGGAAAAATTGGCAATCTGCCTCCTGAAAGAGGGCTTTCACCCAAACCCAACTATGTTGACACCAAATCTGGGACTTTTAAGCCTCCAGAAATATGGGCAATAGATTTCTCTTTTTTATAAGACTCCTAGTCTCTGGTAATTTGTTATAACAGCCTGGGATGACTAAAATAATAAGAGAAAACAATAAATCTAGGGATAGCACAAACAAAAACTAGCCACCATACATTCTTGAAGGATTGCCACCTAATTCTGGCTTTAGATTTATTAATGGCCAAGGTAAGCATGAAAATATGCTCAATGACCATGGGTATTCCAGAGGCACACAGCTATTGCTGGTGGTAAGACTCAACTCAAGTTTCTGTTGTGAAACCTCACAAAGGCAGCACCTTAGAATATAGTGGACAACATGATCATTGTAGATATTATGCAAAGTTTCATCTGATTGTATTTATGATAATTTTCCTCAATGAATTAAAGTCAGTGTCCTAACACTGAGATGCCACAAATTAATGTGCATGAAGAGAATTTTTTAACTAATTAGCAAAATGAAAATTCATACTATAGATTAAAAGTACTGCATCAAAATCAAATTTACCGAAGTTGATAACTATTCTGTGGGTACTACATCCTTTTTGCTCCTTGATTGTTTTCTTAATTTATTCAAGACTATATATACAAAAAGATCTTAATGACCCAGATATCCATGATATTGTGATCACTCACCTAGAGCCAGACATCCTAGAGTGTGCGGTCAAGTGGGCCTTAGGAAGTATTGCTATGAGCAAAGCTAGTGAAGGTGATGGAATTCCAGCTGAGCTATTTCAAATCCTAAAAGATGATGCTGTGAAAGTGCTGCAACTCAGTATGCCAGAAAATTTGGAAAACTCAGCAGTGGTCATAGGACTGGAAAATGTCAGTTTTTATTCCAATCTCAAAGAAAGGCAATGCCAAAAAATGTTCAAACTACTGCACAATTGCATTCATCTCACACACTAGCAAAGTAATGCTCAACATTCTCCAAGCAAGGCTTCAACAGTTTGTGAGCCAAAAACTTCCAGACATTCAAGCTGGATTTAGAAAAGGCAGAGGAACCAGAGATCAAATTGCCAACATGCAATGGATCATCGAAAAAGCAAGAGAATCCAGAAAAATATCTACTTCTGTTTCACTGACTGTGTTAAAGTCTTTGACTATGTGGATCACAACAAACTGCCTCCTGAGAAACCTGTGTGCAGGTCAAGAAACAACAGTTAGAATCGGACATGGAACAATGGACTGGTTCCAAACTGGGGAAGGAGTACAAGACTTTATATTGTCACCCTGTTTATTTAACTTATATGCAGATTACATCACGCAAAATGCTGAGCTGGATGAAGCACAAGCTGGAATCAAGATTGCCAGAGAAATATCAATAACCTCAGATATGCAGTTAACACTACCTGTATGGCAGAAAGCAAAGAGTCACTAAAGAGCTTCTTGATGAAAGTGAAAGAGGAGAGTGAAAAAGTTGGTTCAAAACTCAACATTCTCAAAACTAAGATCATGGCATCCAGTCCCATCACTTTATGGCAAATAGATGGGGAAAAAAGGAAACAGTGACAGACTTTATTTTCTGGGACTCCAAAATCACTGCAGATGGTGACTATAGCCATGAAATTAAAAGACACTTGCTCCTTGGAAAAAAAACTATGACAAACCTAGACAATGCTTTGAAAAGCAGAGACATTACTTTACTGACAAAGGTCCATCTAGTCAAAGCTATGGTTTTTCCAGTAGTCATGTATGGATGTGAGAGTTGCACCATAAAGCCGAGTACAAACAAATTGATGCCTTTCAACTGTAGTGTTGGGAAAGACTCTTGAGAGTCCCTTGGACTGCAAGGAGATCCAACCAGTCCATCCTGAAGGAAATCAGTCCTGAATATTCTTTGGAAGGACTGATGCTCAAGCTGAAGCTCCAATACTCTGGCCACATGATATGAAAAAGATTCTAATGTTGGGAAAGATTGAAGGCAGGAGGAGAAGGGGACGCCAAGAATGAGATAGTTGGGTGTCATCACTGACTTGATGAACATGAGTTGAGCAAGCTCCGGGAATTGGTGATGGTCAGGGAAGCCTGGCATGCTACAGTCATGGGGTCATAAAGAGTTGGACATGACTGAGTGACAGAACTGAACTATATATCATTGGTCCCCATCGTTTTTGTACCTGGGATCAGTTTCATCTGAGACAATTAATTTATGGACCAGTGGTTGGGGGGTGCTTTTGGGATGATTCAAACACATTATACTTATTGTGCACTTTATCTCTATTATTATTACATTGTGGTATACGATGAAATAATTATACAACTCACCATAATGCAGAATCAGATCATCAGACATTAGATTCTCATAAGGAGCATGCAACTTTAGACCCTCACATTCACAGTTCATAGTAGAGTTCATACTCCTATGAGAATCTAATGCCACTGCTGATCTGACAGGAGGCAGATCTCAGGCAGTAATGTGAGTGATGGGGAGTGGCTGTAAATATACAGCAGTAGTCCGTGGCCTGGGGGTTGGGGAGGCCTGCTATATATAAAGAAACACAAAATAGCTGAAAAAACTCACAAACATTTTAATGACGACTTTGTTTTTAAAAGAAAATTTAAAAATATTTTTACAAAGCTGATATATTCATAACGCAGACATTTTAGAATACAAAACCAGAAAAAAAATCACTCAAGTCTTATTTATTGTTCAAATATTTTCTATGTATGTGCATTTACAAAAATGGAACTATTTCATAGTAGTTTTGAAATTGCCTCTTGTAAGCTTAATATAAATTGCTTCCTATAAAATTGTATCTTTTAAACAGTTGGATGTGATTCTTAACTTTAACAGTTTATTACTGTTTATTTTCTTCTATGGAAGTTATTAGTTGAGTTGGTTGTATGTGTATAAAGAAACTTGGAATGTAACTACCTGGTAAATTTTAGAAACTATATATATAATGTAATTATAGGGGGAAATTCTTGCTGAGTTACCCAAATCAACCATAAGGAAAGCTAATAAACTCTAATAGACCAATTTAACCTCGATGCTTCTATTTAAGCAAACCAGATTTTGGGTGATGATAGTCTTTAACCTTATGGAAACTTTTTTTCCCCAATAAAAGTTAAGTAATAGCAACTCTGGAATAATTAAAGGCAGGTCATATTTTCTTGTGAAAACTTTTCCAGTGAACAGGAACTCCAGTTTTCAGTTTGCTTTCCGGTCTGGTTTTTAGGTGAATTTAAAAATTAGAGGTAAATGATAAATAGGAAATGAAAACACAAATGGAGAGAATTAAATCCTAAAAGCTTAATGAGTTTCTTGATTTCAGACTGCCTGGTTAATATGATAATGGGAATAGACTTGGCAAAGCAAGAAAGATTGCAAATGATCTGTGATTTCTATCAATGGTTCTTAAATATGTTATCCATGGAGGGTTAAGAAAAGAAAACAGTAAGACCCCTTTTCAGTTGGAGGATAATTGTTGCCTTCTCATACAACCCGACTGGTCTTCAAAGCCAACCATGAATTTGCTATTACAGTCATTTAAGGTAAAATGGGCTGTTTGCTTTACATGGAAGCCAAGTTGGAAGAAAGCACATTGTAGGAAGTTTCTTCAACACAATTTCATGCAATTGAAAATGAAATGTATTTAAGAGGGTTCAAAGAGATATACTAGTTCAGGCTGAGAAAAATAAAGAAAATTACTAGGGACAGGGACAGAAAGATGTGACTTTATTCTGGGGACATTAATTTACCTATTTAAATATATCTTTCTTACTTTGAAGGTCACTGAGATGATCTTAGTTTTCCAAAAACTCCTAATTCACTTTTCTTAATCTCATCTGCTCAGAAGATTTACCTCAAAAGTACCAGGCATCCTTGCTGACTTTCCTCTTGGCCTGGAAAAGGGCTAGGAGAATGCAAAATTTGAAAGAACTGGATTACCTTGCCATTTCCACTTCTTTCCGATAACATTTCATATTAAATTCCATTTTCCCAAACATCACAAGGTCTGCCACCAGCCTATCAATGCTTCATATTCTGGGTCTCTATTTACCATTAAAATATATTGGGGGCTTCAGGGTCCCAAATTCATCCCAAGGGAAAAAGAGAGAAAAGGGCTTAACCAGAAAATCCATACCCACTAAAATTCTGATTAATTCATGATCCTCTCAAAAAATGATATGCTTCAATCAGCTGATGTCCTTAAGGAACTTTTAGTACCTAAGACTGTAAAAAGAAATGCTGTTTGTCCCAGAGTTCTTTCTGTGAACATCTGTTTCATCCCTGGGAAAAAACAGATCCAAATGAAGCCTTTATTTTTGGAGTCCTACTAATGAACATTGGTATCCTAAAATCTTCAGGGAAATTATAAACTGTCTCTAATTTCATGGCTGAAGAACTCAATTACAGAGAGAGTTTTCACAATGCCCAGGGTCAATGAGAGAGTGTGTGCCAGGCTGGGTTTAAAATGCGTCTTTGGCTCCCCTAACAGACAGACCTCCAGTAATATCCTGCTGCTAAATTAGGGATTTCTAATGAGATTACAAAATACAGAGAATAGCCATAGAGAATTAGGATATTTTAACAAAAACACATTTCAGCTGTTTGGGATCTAAACCTTCACAATATTTCTCTATGGTCCTTAGATGGAAAACATTCTGATTGGTCTGGAAAATATATATTGAACTTAAATATGATTATCTTCTCTGAGACTACTTTGTTAATTAGATTTACTGTATTATTCAGTTTAATTGGGTTTTATGTAGACTTTGAAACAGTTAATTTAGAATATTTGGTCAATTTTTTATTCAGAATAGTATACAACTGCCTACCTGCATTCTTGTTTTATCCAGAGATACTGACATGAAAATGAAGCCAACTGTATGAATAATTTAAATAAATATAGTATATTTAGATCAATATTCAATATTTTAAGTGAAAAGTTACTACTGTTTGATACTATAAAGTGAATCAGTTAACCATTGTAGATTTAATGGTTTTTGCTAATATAGATATTTTGAGGAGAGATAATGCAATATATTCTTTTTTCCTCTAATTAGTATGTATTTTCCAAATAATATTTAATAGTACTAAAGAAAATAATGAAGAAAGGAAAGAAGGAAGGAAGGAAGAAAAACTACCTATAATTCATACTTTGAACAATAACTGTCTTCAGTTTTCTAATTGCACTCTCTGTGTGAACAATTTCGTAGTATGAGTGTGAATAAATACCATTTTTATTCTGTGTCAAGTAGTAAACATTTTGTCATAGATACAGGTAGTATAAGAATTCCTGTGATTATGTTTAGTGACTTTATCATTCTTCTAATTGAAGAACATGGGTCACCTAACCCGGGGTCCCCAAGCTTTGGGATCTGGTACCTGATGATCTGAGGCAGAGCTTATGTAACAATAGAAATAAAATGCGCAATAAATTTAATGTGCTTGAATAATCCCAAAACCATCCCTCCCCCTGGTCCGTGGAAAAATTTTCTTCTGCAAAACTGGTTCCTGGTGCCAAAAAGTTGGGGACTGACCTAAACCATTCCGCTGTTTGGAATTTCCTTGTTTTTCAAGTTTTTGTAATGTAAATAATGTCATAATAATTATATCGGAGCAAGTATCATGTGCTTTTATAAGAGTATACATTTCTAGAAGACTGAAAAACTGCTGGCCCATAAGATACAGTTTTGTGACTCTTAATTCATAGATCAAATTACTTTTAAAAGAGGTTGTGCCAACTGACAATAAGGTAAACTACTCTTAAAATTCCTTAAAAGTGACATTGATTATAATTTTTAACACTTTCTATTATAGGGATGGCATTATATTTAGGACTGCATGACCCACTGATTATTTTCTACTTTTCCACAGATAACTTGTGAAATTAGAGATAAAATAGGTCTTATCTTTTACATTTTAGAATTCCAGAAGTGCTCTTCACATTGGATATGAGTATGGTAAAGAAAGTAGGGCCAGAAAGGAAGGACACCTTTACTGTACATCCAGATTAGTGCTAATGCTAGTACAAAGTTGCTTCTGTCATGTCCAACTCTATGGAGCCTATGGACCATAGCCTGCCAGGTTGTTCTGTCCATGGGATTTTTCAGGCAAGAATGCTGGATTGTGTTGTCATTTCCTTCTCTGGGTGATATTCCCATCCCAGGGATCGAACCTGCAGCTCTTATGTCTCCTGTGTAGGCAGGCAGGTTCCTTACCACTAACACCTCCTGGGAAGCCCATGTACATCTAGATTAAGCATTATATTTTTCACAAAATGTTGAATTAACATTAAAGCTTATAGATTTAACATGGTCGAAGTTGGTCTGACGTGCCTGTGACTGTTACACAAGAGCAGTTTGAGGAAAATTAGGAACATAATTGTAGTTCTATCTAAACACAGCAAACTGGAAGATAAAAGGTACAGAAAAATTCACTCCACTCATCTGAATATATTAGGCAAAGTCTCATTTTCAGTACATAATATCAAAATAGCTTTATTTACCCATGGATATATTGTAACCCTAAATGTCTATGAAATCATTCTATTTCTAAACTGTATTGTAAAAAATTGTTTCAGTCTCCATTTCACTAACCATAGCCATCATATAATTAGAGATTCAAGAATTGTGATTATGGGATCATGTATCTACAATGTAGCTTAACCATGGAAAACTTGAAAATATTATATTGTTATTTATGAACTTTTAGATCTAGTTAAATAATAGTGAGGTTTGAAGAAAGAAGCTATGAGAATATCTAGCATGTTTTATTGAATGTGCAATTTTTAGTTGCAGTAAAGAACAAAAAGTGTATAACAGTGACATTTCAGGGGCACTAACAGGTACTTTCAATTTAGCACTAGACCAAAACTGAACTTCAGACTAAGTATATTTTAAAAGAAATCTACTAAATAAGAAACTGAGTTAAAGATTTTCTAATTATGTTAGCAAATTCAATACACCTAGGTAAAGTAAAATAGCCACCTCATTTAACTCCCCAAATTTCAACAGTAGAAAGTATGTTTCTGTGGTTATGAGAAATAACAAATAATTTGAAAAAATATCTTGTACACAAATGCAGGAAAAGAGATTCTAAAGTCATTGAAGTCATTCTTAACCTAAAAAATACAACAAAGTGCAAATCTAAATGATCTTTGATATAATTCAGTTAGCAAAATATGTCTAGTAGCTGAGATAGAGAACTATCTCCTACTTAGAAATATTTATTTTTTTAATATTGGAGATAAGAAAGAAAGTAGAAAACTCTGAGGATATATTCAGCTACTTCCTATTATATGCTAATTTGCATCTTCTGAATCCTTTTTCAAAGCTGAATATATTTTCACAGAATAAATTCTTCATTGGTTGATTTCTAATTTAGACAACACCTTCTTCTTTCCCTAATTCAACTTATCAAAAAGCAGCTTTACATTTAACTATCCCCCATGCCTAATTTTTATTTTTAATAAAAATAAAATAATAATTATTGTTATTATACGAATAGGTAATAGAGATTGAAGACTTACTATGACTGAGGTATTATGCTTTACACTCTCTATGTATTTTCTCATTTAAATTTCACAACAGTCCTATGACAGACACTATTATATGCATGTTATTGATTAGGAAAGTGACATTGAGAGAAGTCAAGTGTCTTGTTCAGTATCACAAAAATAGTAACTAGTGGATCTGCAATTTGAGCTTAGATCTGTAGCACTTTGTAGTTGACTGAATCTGAAATATTGCATGAGACTGCCATCTGACTGTTACCTGTGAGGGGTTATTGTCTTCAATGAAAGTTGCTCAGTCATGTTCGACTCTTTACGACCCCATGGACTACACAGTCCATGGAATTCTCTGGGCCAGAATTCTGGAGTAGGGAGCCGTTCCCTTCTCCATGGGAATCTTCTCAACCCAGGAATTGAAGCATTACAGGTGGATTCTTTACCAACTGAGCTATCAGGGACGTTTGTTGTCTTCAATAAACCAGGGTAATAGCATTGTACTGAATACAAACCTGTGTCAAAGTGTAGAATCTTTAATAAATCAAATAGCAAAGATTTGGGGAATTCTTTTATCACCATTAAAATACATATTAATTAATTTCTGAGTTGGTCATTTTAATGAAAAATATTTGAGATGTTGCTTGTAAACAGAATTTAAGAAAGTGATTCAGATACTTTTAAGAGGGCCAGGAATTGCTGGCTAGAGTCAGGAGGAGAAAGCTCAAAAAGAATCCTCAAGGCATGTGGCTCAGGCTTTGGGTCCATTTCTTAGAGCTATACTATAGAGACTGGATATTTAGAACAGAAAGCAGAACAGATGGGTAATAGGTTCCTCTTGGCTCCCAATCCAGGGGAAATGAGCCACACTTTCTGCTCCAGCTGGAGCTTCTGGGTGGTCTGCAAAGGTAGAATCAAACAGAGAGTTTCCAGATCCAATCTGAAGGTCCCACATGTGCAAGGGAAGGAAGTGTTTGGCATATCCACAGTAAGCACTGCACTCCTGTATTCTTTTTCCATTGCTTCCAGGAATTTCAAAAGGGCTGGTTTCTCATTAAATTGATACTTATAAAGTGACTGTTAGAAATAATGGGAATATCACTAGCATCAATTGGTAAAAAGGTTTCTCATCAGAACTCATGTTCTGAAATGCAAAGTGCCTAATATATACCAGTCACTATCATTGATTTGCTTTTTTTTTTTTTTTTTGAACACTTCTTTCAACCTCTGAGGTGAATAATAGTATCCTCATAATACTGGAGAGAAAACTAGGGTTTAAACGCCATGTAACTTGCCCTCCAATCATGTAGCTTGAAAGTGAGAATGCCAAGATTCTTATCTAACATATCCTGAACCTGGTGGCAGCATTCTGACTTCCTTTCCCAGACTAGCATTGCCTTTTGCGGTACAGGAGAAGGACAAGGCTGAATTGTCAACTCTCATCATACTCATTTTAGTCACTGAACATCCTTGACCCTTCCTGTTAGCCCTCTTTGTGTCCTTTCTTTTCTTTCACTTTTTGAGAAACAATAAGCCAAAGACGCAGTATGGATCCTTGGGTTTGAAAGATCCCCTGCAGGAGGAAATGGAAATACCACTCCAGTATTCTTGCCTGGAAAATTGCATGGACAGAGGAGTCTGGTGGGTTTCAGTCCATAGGGTTGCAAAAGAGTGGAACACTACTTAGTGACTATAAAACAAAAACAACAACAACACCATCTTTAAACTGGTTTTCCTTGTTGACTGTAAGAGCACACCAGGAGAACCACAAATTCAATTAAAAACCCCAAAACACCAGTAATGTCTTTGGGAATCTTTCAACCCATGATAACAACAAAGATAACCACTTTCCTTGTGATATTACTAAAATTTCTATTCTCATGAAACTATTCATTTAACACATTTACACATGCATTTCAAAGTGATGCATAATTATTTTGGTCTTATTTGATGATTCTCTAAAGTTTTTAAACTATTGCATGTCTTTTGATAGAAAAAAATCCTATAATTGAATATGCATTGGGAATTAAGCGAAACATACGAACATTGTTTTATGAAGACAATCCAAAGATTACATCATGCTGTTTGTTTCTACATATGAATACAATTTTGTGTGAAAATATTTGGAAACTATGAACCATTTGCTTCTGAAGGCTCTCTATCAAACTGCTAGGTCAATAGTGCAAAAATCAGAGTAATTTATATTCAGATTTTGATAAATTTATTAGCTTTATCATCCTTGCTTGACAATTTATAGCTATTCTTTTCAAATTTTAATGAAAAGCAAAGTTTTTAAGAGTTTCATGATCATAGGAAATGTTCCAACAGAATCACATGATTAAGTAGTTTCTAATATGAGTCTATAAATTATCTTTCATTATTTTCTTCTAGTTGACTTATACTGCAGACGGTGACTGCAGGCATGAAATTGAAAGATGATTGCTCCTCAGAAGGAAAGCTATGTCAAATCTAAGCAGCATATTAAAAAGTGGAGACAATCACTTCGCTGACAAAAGTCCATATAGTCAAAGCTGTGGTTTTTCCAGTAGTCATATATGGATGTGAGAGTTTGACCATAAAGAATGCAAAGCTCTGAGGAATTGATGCTTTCAAATTGTGGTGCTGGAGAAGACTTTTGAGAGTACCTTGGACTGCAAGGAGATCAAACCTAGGGGAAATCAACCCTGAAAACTCATTGGAAGGATTGAAGCTGAAGCTTCAATGCTTTGGCCACCTTATGTGAAGACCCAACTCATTGGAAAAGACCCTGATGCTGGAAAGATTGAAGGCAAAAAGAGAATGGGGCAGCAAGGGATGAGATGATTGGAGAGCATCACCGACTCAGTGGACATTAGTCTGAACAAACTCTAGGAGATAGTGAAGTATAGGGAAGCCTGTCATTCTGCAGTCCATGGGGTTGCAAAGAGTTGGACATGACTTAGCAACTGAACAACAAGTTGACTTACAAAGGTATGCACTTTTATACCAATGAGACTTTTCAAAATTACGTTCACATTTGTCTCCCTACTTCCTTTTCTATTTGATAGTTAGAGGATGGTGGTGGGTCTCATTATTCCCATTTAAGAGCTGGGAAAAAAAAGGTACAGGAAAGTTTAAGCAACTTGTCTAAATGCAGATAGATAGTTGTTTGCTGCTGCTGCTGCTGCTGCTAAGTCGCTTCAGTTGTGTCCAACTCTGTGTGACCCCATAGACGGCAGCCCACCAGGCTCCCCTGTCCCTGGGATTCTCCAGGCAAGAACTTTGGAGTGGGTTGTCATTTCCTTCTCCAATGCATGAAAGGAAAAGCGAAAGTGAAATTGCTCAGTTGTGTCCAACTCTTAGCGACCCCATGGACTGCAGCCTACCAGGCTCCTCCATCCATGGAATTTTCCAGGCGAGAGTACTGGAGTGGGGTGCCATTGCCTTCTCCAGATAGTTGTTTAGTGGCAGACAAATGATGAGTGCCCAGGTGATTTTTATTCTGAGCCCTTAAATTATTTCTTAGACTCAGGTCTGTGGAATACTACTGTCCTAATAAATGTGAATAGGTATTCTAATAAAAATTAGTGCCTGAAGGTCAAATAAATTTGAGAAACATTGCATGATATAATTTTGTAGTTGCCTTAAAATTTTCACTGCAGTCATGAGATTTTAAAAGATAAGTGAAGTCCTATAATTTAAAAAATGTTTAACCACAGTATCTCCAACTTATTAGCTCATGAACATCTTCCAAACCCACTAATATTCTGTAGTACACAGATTAGAAAGCATTATACCAGCTATACATGTAAGTTTTAATTTGGACATGAAATTAAAAGACGCTTACTCCTTGGAAGGAAAGTTATGACCAACCTTGATAGTATATTAAAAAGCAGAGACATTACTTTGCCAACCAAGATCCATCTAGTCAAGGCTATGGTTTTTCCCGTGGTCATGTATGGATGTGAGAGTTGGACTGTGAAGAAAGCTGATCGCCAAAGAATTGATGCTGTTGAACTGTGGTGCTGGAGAAGACTCTTGAGAGTCCCTTGGAGGGACTGCAAGGAGATCCAACCAGTCCATTTTAAAGGAGATCAATCCTGGGTGTTCATCGGAGGGACTGATGCTAAAGCTGAAACTGCAATACTTTGGCCACCTCATGCGATGAGTTGACTCACTGGAAAAGACTCTGATGCTGGGAAATGTTGGGGGCAGGAGGAGAAGGGGACGACAGAGAATGAAATGGCTGGATGGCATCGCCAACTCTCTGGACATGAGTTTGAGTGAACTCCGGGAGTTGGTGATGGACAGGGAGGCCTGGCGTGCTGTGGTTCATGGGGTCGCAGAGAGTCGGACACGACTGAGCAACTGAACTGAACTGAACTGATGCTAATATATTTTATTTTTCACAAAGTCTAGAAAATGCTAGCACTAAGAGTAGGGGTTTAACATTAGTTTACTAAGTGATAAAATCTATGATGTAGTTATTTACAGGTAGAAGCTTAAATGTATGGATGTCAATTTATTATAACCATAAACCAGTTTATTGAAATCCCCCCAGATAGAAAGAAACAGAGAAAGAATCTATCGAAAATTCAGCAACAGGTAGGAATACACATTGAGAAAAAATTCAATGATGTAGTGAAATAAATTAATAAATATGTATTGAGTATATATTGAGTACCTACTCTCTTCTAGATACTACAAATACTTCCTCATTTAATCTGCCCTGATCTTTACAAGATAGATAGTACTGTCATTCAACAAATAAAGTGTTTTTCTTTTTGTTTCTCATTGTTCAACATCCAGCCATCATAGATGTTAAATATTTCAACTATCACCATAGGTAGAGAGAAATCTCATTGAGAGAAATTAGACTTGAAATTCTAAGGTCCCAAAATTGTGTGAGTCAAGGACCAAGGACTTGCACACTTTCATCGAACTGTCACTAGCCAGACATATACGAATCACAATTTTATATTCTAAATACTATACTCTAAATTCTAGCCTTAGGAACCCAATCACATGGTTAAAAAGCAAAACCATCCATCCCTAGTGCCACTATGACACGGAAATTATTCCTCATTGGAGCTTCAGGTATCTCAAGAAGGTGGCAACTCTTAGCATGACTCCAGTGTGCATACTAAGTCACTTCAGTCACGCCTGACTCTTTGCAACTCCGTGGACTATAGTCTGGCAGGATCCTCTGTCTATGGGATTCTCCAGGCAAGAATACTGGAGTGGGTTGCCAGCATGACTGCAGTGTTAGCATTAACTCAGAAAATTTATGCTTTTATACTTAAAAGATCAATGTCAGGCTAAATATTGCCTTCAGCTCATTTGGAGCTCAGAGGCTTCCCAGGGAGGAAATGGCAACCCACTCCAGTATCCTTACCTGGAGAATCCCATGGTCAGAGGAGCCTGGTGGGCTATAGTCCATGGAGTTGGAAAGATCAGACACAACTGAGCATGCATGCACTGCACCGTATTTGGAGTTCAAAATGAAGTGATGGTTTGACTCTGAGATTTGAAAAACAAAATTTTCAAAAATTTTGAGATGCCAGGGTCATCTTGTTTCAGTTATCCACGCAATAAATATAGCAAGATGTTCTGGGACCAAAGAATGAAAAACATTTGTTGCTATTCTCAAAAATACAGAACAGTACTCACAGGTGTACTATGTCAGTTAGAACCCTTTCAACTAAATCAAAGTCCCGTGTTCCCATTAGCTATTCATCATGGACCATTCACAGAGGTATCCAATGCAGATTTTGCAGCTGTTGTAAAGTAACGCTTGATCTCTGCCAAGATCGCATGAGGACTGAATTACTGTGAGTCATGATTTCCCCAGAACTGGTAGAACTCCTTCTTGTACAACCAGGCTCATATATCTCAATAACAGAGTTTCTGCCAGGGAAAGTCCAGGTAAACTTTGATACAGAAACATTCCTTGAAGTTTGATTTGGCACAAACTGACTCAGATTCCTCTGTTGCCTTTCTGTATGATTTTTATCCCATGGGTGGGAGAAACTGTCATGTGTCCCTTAAATACACTCATGCAATAATCTATTGCTATTACCCTTGAGAGCTTAACCAGCAAGATTTATGACTTGAATCAGGACATTCCATTTAAGGCATGAGGGAACTTTGATGGCTTGTTTGTGCTTCTACTGGCTTTTTCTAACTTTGGGTCAAAATATTTGCTAGGGCAAAGTTTTGTTTCTTTTCATGGCTGAGGTCTGGCTCCACAAGTGGTAACAGTGAATAAATTGTTGTAAGTCTTTCCACTCACATCATGTTATTTGGTTGTTTTATTTGCTTATCTAAATGCTGGTGCTTCCTGCAGCCATCAGTTTCAGTCATTTCCTTCATGAAGCCATCTCCAGTTCAGAACAGGGTCCATGGTCTTTTCTGCCTTTGCAGAAAATGAAGTTTTAAGGATGTGGCCACAATGTGGTGCTTCATAATATACCTTCTTGTTTTACATTGTTTTCTTCTTAATCTTTCTTTCCCTCCAAGTCTAAAATGGTGCCCAATTTAGATGATTTAGAGCTTATGCCCTGGAATCTGAATTTCTGTAGTCATATCCTTTCACCTGCTAGATAATTTTTTTTAACCCTGGGTGAGTTCCTGGCCTATCTATACCTTATCTATAAAATAGTGATAATAACAGAATCAACCAAATACCGTTATTAGAAAGATTAAATGAGATAACATCACAAACCCTTAACACAGTGCCTGTGGCAATAAGTGTTCACTTAATGTTATTGGTACCACTGCCATCTTCTAGAAGATGGGAAGCACAGAAGCCTAGGGAGTAGCAGTGCTAAAATTCACAGTCAAACCCCTTCGATCAAGTCAAAAATATCTGTGTAGATAGATATAATACATGTTCAAAAGACAAAAATATTGTAATAATTGATTTTCACATTCTACATAGTAAATTCATGGTTGATTTTATAATTAGTGCTAAGTTCCCAAATTTTACATTATTTTGAGTTATTTTCACAAAACTTGTCTGTTTTTTAATCATTGTTGACATTTTAGAGAAGTTTCTACTTCTAAACAATTATTGCTAATTTCATGTAAATGTTTAAGATGACTATCAAATTTGGGAAAAAACATATCAGATATTTTTTTCTTATGTGAACTCTTTTGCGGCGGTTCAAATTTTCTTATTCTGTACATGGTTTTAAAACTTGTAAATTAATGACAATCTTTAACCAGTTTGTTCTAGATATTTACATTGTACTGTTGTAGTTTCAGTTTTATGTTGTTTTTGTCCTTGTTAGTGTTTCAGTTCAAATTAATGGGTATCCACTTGTTTTTCTAATGTATTCATATGATTCAATCCACTTTGTTAATTTAATTATCAATCAAAATAATATCCTATTCAGTACTTGCCTTCAAATGCATCTCTTCTTAATAAATTACTGATTTAAATATGAGAAATAATTGTCAAAATATACTTTTCAGTATCAGATTAATTTCTATTGATTGCATATGGTACACTCTGAAAAATAATTTCATTGTATGAGGCATTAATAATTTTATATGCTGCATCATTGAGAACATTACCAATAGGAGAGAGCTTCACATGAATTAAATACTGAATATGCACCCACCTATATGGCTCAGATGGTAAAGAACACACCTGTCAATGCAGGTTTGATCCCTGGGTTGGGAAGATCCCCTGGAAGAGGAAATGGCAACCCACTCCAGTATTCTTGCCTGGAAAATCCTATGAACAGAGGAGGCTGGTGGGCTATGGTCCATAGTGTCACAAATAGCCGGACACAACTGAGCAACTGAATCTTGACATAGACGTGCAAACTATCCAGAGTCACTCTGGCACCGAAAGACAAGAGAGTAAAAGTGAGAATGGAAAGAGACAGCAGCCTTAAGTGATAATGCTTAAAATGTCTTTCTGTGTCAGCTTTAAAAGTTGTTTTTGCTGTTGTTCAGTCGCTAAGTCATGTCCAATCCTTTGCGACCCCATGAACATGCAGCATGCCAGGCTTCTCTGTCCATCACTGTCTCCCTGAGTTTGCTCAAACTCATGTCCATTGAGTCAGTGATACCATCCAACCATCTCATCCTCTGCCATCCCTTCTCCTCTTGCCCTAAATTTTTCTCAGTGTCAGGGTTTTTTCCAATGAGTCGGCTCTTCACAACAGTTGGCCAAAGTATTTGAGCTTCAGTTTCAGTATCAGTCCTTCCAATAAATATTCAGGGGCGATGTCCTTTAAGATTGATTGATTTGATCTCCTTGCTATCCAAGGGACTCTCAAAAGTCTTCTCTAGCACCATAGTTCAAAAGCATCAATTCTTTGGCACTCAGCCTTCTTTATGGTCCAACTCTCACATCCATACACGACTACTGGAAAAAACCATAGCTTTGACTAGACGGACTTTTGTTGGCAAAGTGATAATTCTGATTTTTAAAGCACTGTCTAGGTTGATCATAGCTTTTCTTCCAAGGAACAAGCATCTTTTAATTTAGTGGCTACAGTCATCATCCACACTGATTTGGGAGCCCAAGAAAATGAAATCTGTCACTGTTTCCATTGTTTCCCCATCTATTTGTCATGAAGTGGATACCATAAGACCAGATGCCATAATCTTTGTTATTTGAATGTTGAGTTTTAAGCCAGCTTTTTCTGTCTCCTCTTTGCTTTCATCAAGAGGCTCTTTAGTTCCTCTTTAGTTTTTGCCATAATGGTGGTATTATCTGCATATCTAAGGTTGTTGATATTTCTCCCAGCAGTCTTGATTCCAGTTTCTTACCAAGTAAGAGTCTCCAAAGCTAAGCATCATTAGATTCACAGCCAGTCCACCTCTGCTCCTCCTTATACTGTCTATCCTACCTGCCTTGTTGATGCTTCATTCCACAAGAAACTCTCATGGCTGTGTGTCTCTCTGTGCCCAGTTCCCAAAACAACCAACTCCTGCTTACTCACCTGGAATTGCTGTCTCTTCTCTTCATGTGTTTCTTTTTTGTGCCCTAGGGTTTTGCTCTAAAACCTGTGGTGAATGGACCAAAAACAGGAGATTTTCAAAAGTTCAATATCTCAGTTCCCATACCAAATCTACTAAATCTGAAATTTTCTTTAAAAGATCTCCAGCAGCATTTCATTCACTTGGGGGTTTGTAAAACCACCACTCAGAACCATGGAGAAGGAGAGAATACTCTTTTTTACTCTAAATGAGGTTTTCACCCATGGCAATCAAATCCAGGTTTCCCCCTCAACCCTGGAAACATGCTTATCGCTACCCTTTCATAAAGAATGTCTCCACTTTGCAGTCTCTAGAAGGAAGGACTGGCCTTTCCAGTTTGTGTCTTCTTCTAGGCATCAAATTGGTTATCATTATTTGGTGACCCACTGGGCACTTGGCTCAGTCTTGGAAGATTATCAATACTGTTAATTGTTTCCATAGACACATTTGGACAGTTATGGATAATAATGATATGACAGATTTTACCCTATGTCTCTTGAAAAACCTGTATGCAGGTCAGGAAGCAACAGTTAAAACCAGACATGGAACAACAGACTGGTTCCAAACAGGAAAAGGAGTACATCAAGGCTGTATATTGTCACCCTGCTTATTTAACTTATATGCAGAGTACATCATGAGAAACGCTGGGCTGGAGGAAGCACAAGCTGGAATCAAGATTGCCGGGAGAAATATCAGTAACCTCAGATATGCAGATGACACCACCCTTATGGCAGAAAGTGAAGAACTAAAGAGCTTCTTGATGAAAGTGAAAGAGGAGAGTGAAAAAGTTGGCTTAAAACTCAACATTCAGAAAACTAAGATCATGGCATCCAGTCCCATCACTTCACGGGAAATAGATGGGGAAACAGTAGAAACGGTGGCTGACTTTATTTTGGGGGGTTTCAAAATCACGGCAGATGGTGATTGCAGCCGTGAAATTAAAAGTCATTTACTCCTTGAGAGAAAAGTTATGGCCAACCTAGATAGCATGTTATAAAGCAGAGACATTACTTTGTCAACAAATGTCCATCTAGTTAAGGCTATGGTTTTTCCAGTGGTCATGTATGGATGTGAGAGTTGGACTATAAAGAAAGCTGAGCACCAAAGAATTGATGCTTTTGAACTGCTGTGTTGGAGAAGACTCTTGAGAGTCCCCTAGACTGCAAGGAGATCCAACCAGTCCATCCTAAAGGAGATCAGTCCTGGGTGTTCATTGGAAGGACTGATGCTAAAGCTGAAACTGCAATACTTTGGCCACCTCATACGAAGAGTTGACTCATTGGAAAAGACCCTGATGCTGGGAAGGATTGAGGGCAGGAGGAGAAGGGGACACCGGAGGATGAGATGATTGGATGGCATCACCAACTCAATGGGCTTGAGTTTGAGTGAACTCCGGGAGTTGGTGATGGACAGGGAGGCCTGGTGTGCTGCAGTTCATGGGGTCTTAAAGAGTCAGACACGACTAAGCGACTGAACTGAATTGAACCCTATGTCTCATTATTGTCTACACATTAATGATCTGAAAAATGATTGACCTCACATTCCCACTCAACCTAAGCCACGTAAATATTATTTAATCATTTCAAGCAGACATTCTTGTTGCCCCAATTATTTTGATGTGTCTTTGATGTGTTTTGATGGCAGGGACAATGTGGGTGATTTCTTTTGAGTTCTCATAGAGCTAAGCAGAGGACCTGACATGTAACTTTCAGTTAAGGGCTTCTTCGATGACTGAGAAATATTCAAGGCTGCAGAATTAATACTTTGAATTATAATTCTTACTGAATATGATGCAGAACCCAATATTTTATTATCATTATTATCCTGAAATGTGCATTTTCCTCACACATTTTAGTGACTGCTTTGTATTGCAATTTAGCGCAGAATGCTTAGTGTAATGAAAATGGCAGTGGACCAGAAGTTCTGTTTTCCTAAGTAGCCATCTACTATCTATGTGCTTTGAATCCAGTTACTGACCCTCATTCATTCTGTTCTTTAAAGAGAATAATAATAATGCCAACCTTATGGGGTTTTATAGCATTTAATAAGATAAAATATATGCAAAAAACTTTAAAAATTAATACAAATCTCAATATTTCTACCTTTAATCCATTACTCTAAATTATGATTCTTGATATTGAAAATTAAATCATTGTTCTAATAAGTATGGTGGCATTGAGTACTAGTTTCAAAAGTAAATAATAACCAAAAAGTTTTAAGTTTGGAATTAGGCCATGACTATGTAGTCACTTGTACTTTCTACCCTCCAAGTGAACCACGGAAATTTCAAAATTAACAAGGGAGTAGTGCAATGACTCAGATGACTAGGAAAGATTAAAATTCTTTTGAAAAGCAGATGTAGGGTATGAGCCTTTCTTAATTTGTTCTGTTAAGAAAAAGATGTATTGCTTGAGATTCTGAATGATGATGAGGCAATGCTTATTTTCAGTTAGCTTTAGGCTACTGGACTTTCCCAAGAAAATAAAAATAATGCACTTAAGAGTTTTAGGAGTTGCACAGTGGAAACAAGCAGCAAAAGAAAAGAAAAACCAGTGTAGTGAATTTTTATGTCCTGTTAAGATTCATATGTCAAAATCCTAGCCCTTAACGTGATGTTATTAGGAAGTGAGGAGAGGTGATTGGGTCATCAAGGTGAGGAGCGGAGCCCCCATAAATGGGGTTAGAGCCCTTCGCAAAGAAACCCAAGAGAATTCCCTCACCCTTTATGCCCTGTGAGGACACGCAAAAAGATAACAATCTATAAACCAAGAAGGCCCTCACCAGACACTGAATCTGCCAGCATCCTGATCTTGGATTTTCCAGCCTCTGAACTGTCAGAAATAAATTTTTGGCATTTATAAGCTACCCAATCTGTAGTATTCTGTTTCAGCAGACAGAACAGGAGAAGGAAGGAAGGAAGGATGGAAGAATAGAATGGAAGAAGAACGAAAAGAACCAGTGAGGACCAGATATGAGTGATGAGCTTCAATGTATGTAACTTTCAAGTGTTATAATGATATATCGTCAAACAATTTGCTGATTTGGTCAACATACAAGATATATTTTAATCTCTATTTCAAAAGCCTTCTTTGAAGAGACCTGTATTTTCCAAAGATGTCTGCAACATGTCCCATCATACCTGCTCATCTGCCATGTGAACTTGCTGCTCCATGAAGACTCAGAATCTGTTTCTCAAGCCTCCCTGAATCTGGCCCAATGCCATGCATGACTACTTTAAGCAACAGAATAATGATACTGTGCAACAGAATTGATGCTGTGCTCATTTCCACAAAATCCCTTAATACATCTTGCAGCTCTGCTTTCTGTCTCTGGGAAGACAGCAACCATTTAAGAAGTGTACCACTCTCAGATCACCATAACTGGGAAAAGCCAGAGGTCTGAGGCTTCAGATGAATGAGTAAAGAAGCTGTCTTGAGGATAAATCCTCCATCCCCAGACACCACAGCTGGGGATCAGGAACAAACTTGCCAAACGAGTGCTTATAAAATTCTTCAGTCATAGAACTGTGAGCAGAACAAATCTTTGTTTTAAGTGACCGAGATTTAGGGTAGTTTTTCAGATAGCAAAAAAATAATAAGATATAAAACAAACATGTCTTAAGATATACAACAAATTTCTACAAATTAGTAAGAAAAAGACAGATAAACCCAAATTTAAAATGTGAAGACAATTTAAACAGGCACTTTTATAAAAGAGGATATCCAGCTGGCTAGTAAACATACGAAAAGATGCTCAATAAGGAAATGTGAATTAAAATCATGAAGAGATACCACAACATACCTGCCACAATGGCTACAATTTAAAAGTCTGACAATACTAGCATTGGGAAAGGATGTGGACCGACTAGATGGACACACTGAAGGCAGGAATATAAAGCGGTACCACCACTGAAGAACATTGTTTGTCAGTCGCTTCTAAATTAAACCTCCATATGCTCTGCATGCCTGTTAGGTTGCTTCACTCATGTCCGACTCTGTGCGACCCTATGGACTGTAGCCCACCAGCTTCCTCTGTCCACAGGATTCTTCAGGCAAAGATACTGAAGTAGGTCCCCATGCCCTCCTCCAGGGGATCTTCCTGACTAAGATATCGAACACGTGTCTCTTACATTTCCTGCATTGGCAAGCAGGTTCTTTCCACTAGTGCCACCTGGGAAGCCCTATGATTCTACAATTCTTCTGAATACACCTAAAAACTGTAGTTTTATATCTGCCAAAAGACATGAACGAGAATATCTTTAATCATAATCACCAGAAATTGAAAACATCTCAAACACATCAACAGTAAAATGAATAAAGGATTATGATATTCACATACTAAAATAGTACACAGCAATAAAATCACACATACATATATACATTAATATTATATCATATCCTATAACTTTACATTTGTGTTATCATATAGAATATATTGATACATATGCACAGATGAATCTCAGTATTGAAAGAAAGAAATCAGATTGAAAGATTATATAGACTGAATGATGTTCACTCATATGAATTTCAAAAACAAGGGAAACTCTCCTGCAGTAATAAAGCCCAGAAGAGTGCCACTGATGGGTACACCCAAGAGGAGGAATAAAGTAGTCCATTAGTTCCCTCCTTTTAGTTCATGGGGTTTGAATTGGGCTAATCCCACCCTTGGGCTTCCCTTGTGGCTCAGTGGTAAAGAATCCACTTGCCAATATAGAGGATGTGGGTTTGACCCTTGGGTCAGGAAGATCCCCTGGAGAATGAAATGACAACCCACTCAAGTATTCTTGCCTGGGAAATCCCATAGACAGAGGAGCCTGGGGGCTATAATCACTGGGGTCTTAAAGAGTTGTACATGACCTATTCAACAACAATCCCACCCTTAGTCCCAGGGATTGGCACCTATTAAATAAACTAATTCAAAATCTTTATTAAATACCTGTGGGAGGTCCAGGGAAGTTCCCTACTTTCATAGGTCTTACATTCTAAAGTGGCATGTGACCCATCACATATTTAGCTGAGATCCCATTCTAGGTATTTTTTCTAGAACTGTTAGGAAAGAGGTGTGCTGTCTTCCACTGAGTCCCTGTGATTTTAGAATACATGTCTGGAACTACTGTGAGCCACATTCATGATATAAGGAAACAGACTAGCTGAAAATTAAGTCAGCATAGAAAAAAATAAAAAAGGGGGCAAGAATCTACTGAAGCCCCAAATCAAGCCCTATTTCAAGCCACACTAGAAGCTGGCATAGCCCTGGACCTTATGGTTTATGAAGCAATCAAGTCCCAGTTTGAGGTAGGTATTTTTTCATTTTGAGAACAAGAATTTTGGCTAATTCTGTGCCTAACAATAGACGCACCTTGAAAGGAAACATCTTAGAAATATTTTAGAAATTAGTTGGCAAACAAGCCACACTAGACTCAAAAGTTTAAGTCCACCATTATACCATATAACTAGGAATGAGAAAAACAAGACACAGACACTGTTTTTATTGCACTAGTCAGCTCAAATCAAATCCCCTTCAAGTCTTTCATGCTCTTGTTTGAAGGTCATCATACTCCCTCTCAGTCTCCAACTTTATTTTTAATATTTGAATCCATTCATTTTCCTCTTTAAATTATTGAATGGTTTTGATTTATCCACAGAAACCTCAATTCTTTCTGGGAATGTGAGTTTATCCTCTTTTCATTCTAGGATACCTGGAGAAGAAAATCAAAACACATCTCTGAGGCACAATCTAGCATTCCTTCTGGCCATATTCTAGCTTTGGGGAGTGTTTCAATGTCTGTATTATTTCTTCTTATATCTTCTGATTTCCTTATGGTAGGATAGAGGACTTGGACAAATCTTCATCTTTTTTTTCTAGAAGACTGGAAGGCCAAAGAAGCCTCCTTTCTATTTAGCTATCTGTTGCTGAGTGAATCTTAGAAGAGAAAATAAAGTATTGGGAAGGAGATCCCCATCCTTCTTCCGAAGGATTTTGATGTCAAACTAGACACAATGGTAGTTAAGGGATACAGTATCAAATATCTTCATATTCCACAAAATCACTGGTTCAACCAAACTTGGCAATGTTATTAAGTGTACTTGTATAAGATGTTTTCTGATTTTATTCACACATTGTGGTAGGCATTAGGACTGTTCACAATCTGGGGCGATGACTGGAGTGCACTTTCCTACTATCAGCCTCTGATGTGGCCAGATGACTTGCTTTTACCAATGAAATATGAGTGGAAGTGATTTCCACCAAGGCAGAAGCTCTAAGGGGATAGTAGATCTTGGCCATATCATGATTTCCTTCTGCCACAGAGCCTGGCAAAATTATTGATATTAGATACTTTGTCCGCCTAACCTACCAGAGAAGGTAGGTTACCAGAGAGGTAATCAGACCAGAGAAGTATGATGACAACATGGAAACAGCATTCCTAGAAAGTCCACAGTGATCAGAATGAAAAAATAAACTTGTAGTTTTACATTACTTGAATTTTGCGGTTGTTATATAAGTCAAGATTCTTCAAAGAAACAAAACCAATAGGATGTATATGAAAAGACTTATTTTAAGGAATGGGCTCGTGCAGTTGTAGGATCTGGCAAGTACAAAATCTGAAGGGCAGGCTGGCAGGTTGGAGATCCAGGTGAGTTGATATTAGATTCTTGGGTCTAAATCCACAGGGCAGGTTAGTAGGGTAGAAACTCAGGCAGGATTTCAATTCAAGCAGTGAGGTAGAATTCCATCTTCCCCAAGAACCCTGTTTTTGCTCTTAAGGCCTTCAATTGATTGGATGAGATCTGCCACAAGATGGAGGATAATATACTTTACTTAGGGTCAACTTTACAAAAAAGATCTTCACAACCAAGATAATCACGATTGTGTGATCACTCACCAAGAGCCAGACATCTTGGAATGTGAACTCAAATGGGCCTTAGAAAGCACCACTACAAACAAAGCTAGTGGAAGTGATGAAATTCCAGTGGAGCTCTTTCAAATCCTGAAAGATGATGCTGTGAAAGTGCTGCACTCAATATGCCAGCAAATTTGGAAAACTCAGCAGTGGCCACAGGACTGGAAAAGTCAATTTTCATGCAAATCCCAAAGAAAGGCAATGGCAAAGAATGCTCAAACTACCACACAATTGCACTCATCTCACACGCTAGTAAAGTCATGCTCAAAATTCTCCAAGTCAGGCTTCAGTGAACTGTGAACTTCCAGATGTTCAAGCTGGTTTGAGAAAAGGCAGAGGCACCAGAGATCAAATTGCCAACATCTGCTGGGTCATTGAAAAAGAAAGAGAGTTCCAGAAAAACATCTATTTCTGCTTTATTGACTATGTCAAAGCCTTTGACTATGTGGATCACAATAAACTGTGGAAAATTCTGAAAGAGATGGGAATACCAGACCACCTGACCTGCCTGTTGAGAAACCTATATGCAGGTCAGGAAGCAAGAGTTAGAACTGGATATGGAACAACAGACTGGTTCCAAATTAGGAAAGGAGTACGTCAAGATTGTGTATTGTCACCCTGCTTATTTAACTTATATGCAGAGTACATCATGAGGAACGCTGGGCTGGAAGAAGCACAAGCTGGAATCAAGATTACTGGGAGAAATATCAATAACCTCAGATATGCAGATGACACCACCCTTATGGCAGAAAGTGAAGAGGAACTAAAAAACCTCTTGATGAAAGTGAAAGAGGAGAGTGAAAAAATTGGCTTGAAGCTCAAGATTCAGAAAACTAAGATCATGGCATCTGGTCCCATCACTTCATGGGAAATAGATGGACAAACAGTGGAAACAGTGTCAGACTTTATTTTTTGGGGATCCAAAATCACTGTGAATGGTGATTGCAGCCATGAAATTAAAAGACGCCTACTCCTTGGAAGGAAAGTTATGACCAACCTAGATAGCATATCAAAAAGCAGAGACATTACTTTGCCAACCAAGGTCCGTCTAGTCAAGGCTATGGTTTTTCCCATGGTCATGTATGGATGTGAGAGTTGGACTGTGAAGAAAGCTGATCACTAAAGAATTGATGCTTTTGAATTGTGGTGTTGGAGAAGACTCTTGAGAGTTCCTTGGACTGCAAGGAGATCCAACCAGTCCATCCTAAAGGAGATCAGTCCTGGGTGTTCATTGGAAGGACTGATTTTGAAGGTGAAACTCCAATAGTTTGGCCACTTGATGCAAAGAGCTGACATTTGAAAAGACCCAGATGCTGGGAAAGATTGAGGGCAGGAGGAGAAGGGGACAACAGAGGATGAGATGGCTGGATGGCATCACCAACACAATGGACATGGGTTTGGGTGGACTCTGGGAGTTGGTAATGGACAGGGAGGCCTGGCGTGCTGCGGTTCATGGGGTTTTAAAGAGTCGGACACGACTGAGCAACTGAAGTAAACTGAAAACATCTTATGGAATTGAAATTGAGCTGAAAGTCACAAAAATAATAGGTCAAAGTTCTAAAAATTGATGGAACTTTCCAAAATGTATTCACAAAGTTTTCTTCCTTCCTTCAATCTTATAGTTGGATATTATAAAGCTGTCCATTTTTCTCCTTTTTCTTCTCCACAGAAAGGGCCATTTTTTATACACTTTAATTCATTTTGTTTTAAGATATTTTAAAAAGTCAAATTTGGGTCATATTTTCTATGTCAGTGTTCAGTTCAGTTCAGTTCAGTTGCTCATTCGTGTTCTAATATCTTTCATCCAATGATGTACAGTAGTCATGTACGGATGTGAGAGTTGGATCACAAAGAAGGCTGAGTGCTGAAGAATTAATGCTTCAAACTGTGGTGTTGGAGAAGACTTTTGAGAGTCATTTGGACTGCAAGGAGATCCAACCTGCCAACCCTAAAGGAAATCAATGCTGAATATTCATTGAAAGGACTGATACTGAAGCTGAAGCTCCGATAGCTTGGCCACTTGATGTGAAGAGCCAGCTCACTGGGAAAGACCGTTATGCTGGGAAACATTGAAGGCAAAAGGAGAAGGGGGAAACAGAGGATGAGATGATTCAATAACATCACTGACTCAATGGACATGAATTTGAGCAAACTCCAGGAGATGGTGGAGGACAGAGGACTCTGCAGTCCAGGGGATCGCAAAGAGTTGCACATGACTTAGTGACTAAGCAACAACTGCAGCAAATGTAAGTAATGTATTTGGTAATAGGATGTGGGATCTGCTAGAACTGGAGCCTTTTGTAGTTTTCATAGACAAATGCAAAATGTCCCAGGATTATAAGAGCCCACACAAGGATGATAAAATACCAGATAAAGCCTAAAAGATTTTTAGTTCACTCTGCCTATCTCTCTTGATAATGCCCCAATCATTATTTTTCACTGGATTTGAATTGTTTTGGTCTTGGCAAAGGGACAATTATAAGCAATTTGAACATAAACAATAGCTAAATAAAAATAAGTTAATTAAAAAAAAATTCAAACTAAATGTGCTATATTTTTCTGCCTTCTCCCATGAAACTGGTATGTAAACATTTCCTAATGTTTCTCAAGCCACCCTAGTCCATCATTTCCTTTATACCATATGACCTAAGAAAGACATTTAGCAGAGCTCCTCTTGGCAGTAAAACATGATGCCTTTGCATTCTCCATATTATCCCTTAAACCATGGGACAATTAGTACCAGAACATTCCATGGTCTTTGCAGTACTCAAAATCAAGTGTGCCACAGAACACTCAGTGCACATGGAGCATCACACCATATTTTAGTACCTGATTCTCTGGATATGTTTTACTCTTTAGGTACAGATATCATAGCTCCCACGGGTGGAAAATAAGAAAAAATGGAAAGATAGGAAGGGAGGTTTGGTGACGTAACCTCTCTCCATATCTCTAAGCATAAAATTTCTCTCTTTTGTTACATGGAAATAGATGCTTCAGGCAAAGCTGTACCACACCTTACACAGCATACTTCTCTCTTCCGCTCCTCTATTACTGAACTTCAGGGTCTAGAAACATTTCCTTGCCCTCAAATTTACTTCCTGTTCTACTTTTCTCAGTCTCTTTACTCCCTATGCTGCATTTATTCAAGGTGAGACCTCAGTCTATATTTTCTAAAATACGGAAGCTGGGAAAACCTATAGAATGTATCTGAGTCCAGATTCTTCTTCTTGCTATGAGAAATTTGTAATCCAGAGAGGAAATTTCATTTCACAAGACCATACTTTAGCCAGCACTACTTCCTGGATCTTCTAACTTTCACCCAATTTCTTTTTCTACCATCCTCATGCCTTGTCATAGTGCAAAAAATTATGAGTTAACATATGCTCTATCATGCAAAAATAATTTGTAATAATAATCTTATAATTTTTTTAAAGTAAGATTTAGGGATCTCACTCCCAGTTCCCACTTCCACCCCCCAAAACTCTAGTATAGAAGTAATTAGAGAGAAAAGTGCCCTCCTGATCTTCAATATTTATTGACATTTAGAAATATTTGACCCAGAAGGAAGATGTGTTTTCTTAGGAGCACAATTAGTTTAGTCACTTGAACTCAACAGGTAATTTGGAAGGCTTACCTTAACCATCAAGTTCATGCACATTGGAGATATGAAGAGAAAGCAAACAACTTGAAAAAGGGACAATTCTCTTTGAGAATTCAACTTCTGTTCATGTAAAAGACATTACCTCACCAGCTCACAAGGAGCTTGTTTCCTGCTTTTTGTTAATAAGGGAAGCCAAGTCCTTGGGGATGAGAAAGAATGAGTGGAAGAGGTCCCTGGCAAGGCTCTCTAAGGGATTTGGCTTCTCAACAGTGAAAATAGGCCTCAACTCAATAAATTATGCAGATTGGGACAGCCTGAGTCTCAGCCTTCCTTGGTGGAGTCATGTGGGAAAGGATGCCTAAACATCAGAAATCAATATAATTGCCTTTATAACTCCCTATTTTAAAAACTGCTAAGAGCAATACCCGCAGTAGACTCTAATGTAAAGCTGTGGAACACCAGTCAAATTTCAGCAGTCATAGAAAGCGGACATTTTGGCTAGTTGAAAATGATTGACGACTTCAAATAGCATCACCATTTGGGAAAATGCTGCTTCTTGTTAATTAGAAAGCACTGTTTAAAAAATGGCTTGCAAGAGGAGACATTCAGTGGCCAATAAGTTTGCATATGTTATGCATGAATTCTAAAGTCATAAACTTTCTCTGGGACTGTAAGGGGTCGGGGGTGGGGTGGGGACCCTCCTTTCAAAGGTTTCTGGTGTCTCAGTTTGTGGTTAAGGAATATTAAAGAAGCACGATAAATAAAACCATGAGCTAATAACAGTTAAGTGGCTAGTCATAATCAAGAAAGACAGTAAATATTTCAGATTTCAGGGAGAATTCAAAACTCCAAAACAATGGACCAAAAAAATGTCAACTGTAGTAAGAATTGATGTAAAGTCATGCAGTTTGGCTCTAAATGTTCATTGTTTAACTACAGCTTGAAGGAGTCTTAGCCAGTGGAGTCTTTATTTCTTGGATAGAAGTAAAATTTCTACAAGAGAAGAAGCAGTTATTTGCATTTTTATTCTTGAACTTCTCTAAACTCTACCTCAAGCATTGCAATGATTTTTTTTAAGTGGGCTCTAGTGATAAAGAACATGCCTGTCAGTGCAGGAAACATAAGAGACACAAGTTCAATCCTTGGGTCATGAAGATCCCCTGGAGGAGGGCATGGCAACCTACTCCAGTATTCTTGCCTGGAGAATCCCATGGACAGAGAAGTCTGGTAGGCTACAGTCCATAGGGTAGCAAAGAGTTGGACATTACTGAAGTGACTTAGCACACACAACATTTTATATATATTCCCAATATTCCCCTAGGTAGTATTATTTCTATTCCCATTTTTTAGATGAGGGAACAGACACTAGAACATTAGACGGTTTGGCTGAGATTACACAGGGAGTAGACAGCAGGGCTGGCATTCAACCCAAGCAGACCTCTGCCAGAGCGTATAATTGAAAAGCAATAATTTTAGTATCAAATTTTAAAAAGCAGTTATATGAGGAACAGTAGAAATGATTGAAACATTGTACTTTGCTTAACATAATGGGAAGAATTATAACCATTTTCTTCAACCATTGGAAAAGATACAACATGAAATAAGAAATTGTTTTTCGACGCAGAACTAGAATCAGTGAGTAAAAGTGACAGAAGCTCAGATTCTGAGTGAAGGTGATTCTTGTGGCAATTTGGCTTATCAACATAGATTGATGGACTATCATGACAAATAGTGATATTAGCAAATGGTTTCAACTAGAGATTATTGTTAGGTTCTCAGAGAATTATGTGAAAGTGTTAGTCATGTCCAGCTCTTTGCAAACCCATGGACTATAGCCCACCAGGCTCCTCTGTCCATGGAATTCTCCAGGCAAGAATACCTGAGTGGATTGCCATTTCCTTCTCCAGGGGATCTTCCTGACTCAGGGATTGAACCTAGGTTCCCTGCATTGCAGGCAGTTTCTTTACCATCTGAGTTACCAGGGAGGCAAAGGAAATTCATGCATAAGACATTTTGATATTAGAGTTGATGAAAAAAATGGGGAAGGAGATTTTTTCCATCAAAGTATAGTTTATGATAGATGATTCCTAAGCTCTCTGGTTGAGCAAACTTTCAGTGGACTACCCAAATGTTTCTCCTATATACTGCTTATTTTTTAAACATATAGATACTTTAACATCGGGATGAGTATCTATACCAAGGAAAACAATTGGGAAGAAAATAAAAAAACACTCTAGTCATTAAATAAATACCCCCTCCCTAACCATAGACTCATCTTGTTGTGGGGTGAGTCCTAAGGAGCAAAGGATGGCGGAATCTTTTACCCAAAACTTACAAGGATGCAGGAAATATCAAGGTTAGAAGGAATACAGATATCAGTCCTGACTAGGAATCTGCACTTGAGAGTGAATTTTGAATGGCTTTTGAAAATTTTGGAATCAGAAGGGGACAAAACTGGAGGTAGTGATGGAGGGAAGGGCTAGCCAAGGGGTGAGCAAGAAAGATTGGATTCAGAGGAAACAGAGAAGAGAACTAAGCACTACTGGTTTTCTAAGTGGGGCTTTTACTGTGTGCAGCTACATGAGAAATTACAGCATTTCTGGACAATGAGTCAGATTACTAGTGTTGTCTTTGGGTTTTTTTGTCCAAAAGAAGGGAGTAAACCTAAAATAAGAGATCTGTAGGGGCTTCTAAAATGATGAATCAATTAATTTATGCCACTTGTTTTGCAACCAATTTGAGGCATTACAAGAGATATAAATGCAATTCAGTCTCCTTTTCTCACCCCTTCTTTATCTTCTGCAAAATATATATAAATTATTCTAAATTATGTGGAATTAAAATTAGTAAACAGAAATCTCGATTAAATAGAGTCAGGAGATTGGAAGGGAGAGCTCTCATGCCGAGACAATGGCAAAGCACAGCAAAAGAAAGGACTCCTGTCCTGGCCAATAAACTCAGCCAATAAAAAGCCAGACCAGTTGTTTACTCCCAGCTTCTTTTTCCCCTCTATAAAAGAGTCCTCCTTCTCTTGCCCTGTGGTATTTGTATGTGGTTTATCATAATTGCAGATCTTGAATTTACAATTCTCTGCTGATCCTGAATAAAACTGTCTTTGCTGGAGAAATATCTGGCAGTCAGTTTGTTTTAGGTCAGGAAGTCCCAATTTTTTTTTTTTAATTAAATCCACATTGAGACCCATCAACAAGATTGCAAAAAAATAATAATAATAATATTGTTAATAACCATTCTCCCCCATGCCCAGTGTGGTATAACAATATCCAGCATTGAATCCCAGAAAAAGAAGAAATGAGCTAATTCTACTTCTCAGTCCATTGAGATCACCCCTGTTAATAATTCTTTCTAAGTCCCAGTACCCACATGGAAGTGTGGAGATCTGCAGTACGCCCACTACTCCATGAGGAGAAACATGAGAAACTGCCCAAAGCTCCTAAAGCTTAGTGCTCAAGTGCCATAGGGTGGTGCCCTCCAATACCTTTTGTATAGGAAGGCTACAGTAGAAATTAAACACAGACAGCAATATTTTTTCAATCATTGTTGCTTCCTGCCTGCCTTTCCTCTTCTTTTCCTTCTGTCTTATCTACTTTTAAAGAAGAATTTATAATACCTTAAGAAAAAGAAAAAAAAAAACAAAAACCACCGATGTAGCAAGACCAAACTTCTTTAAACCAGAGGAAAGGGCAAAAGACTTGTTATGAAGGATTGGGTATGAAAGAGGCATTTGAATACAAGTGGGCTTCCCAGGTGGCTCAGTGGTAAAGAATCCGCTTGCCAGTGCAGGAGATGCAACAGACACAGGTTTGACCCATGGGTCAGGAAGATCCTCTGGAGGAGGACATGGCAACGCACTGCAGTATTCTTGCCTGGAGAATCCCATGGACAGAGGAGCCTGGTGAGCTACAGTCCAGAGGGTCACAAAAAATTGGACACGATTTAGTGACTGAACAACAACAATAACAGCAAGTGCATATAACGCCCATACTGGAAGTTCTTGGTATATGCTGGTGATGATGATGAACAATGGGGACAGGTGACCAGAGAGGCAGGCACGGGGCTGGGTTAGGGATCTTCTTTACCATATAACTGAACGTAGGAGATGGAGGAGAAGACTGAAGGAGCAGTCAGAGACAAGTTAGAACTCTCAAGCATTTGCAACTGGGAGAACAATGGTACCACTTATAAAACCAGGGCTACCAGCCAGTGGTAAATTGAAGTTTGAAAGGGAACGGAAAACAACTATGGAGACATGGTACGTCTCACCTTTCCAACACAAATACTTAGCACCATCCAGCAGAACTCAGAGCTCCAGGAAAAAGCCAGCAGTCCAGTCTTTAGTGACCTTATGGTCTTAGGACTCTAGCTCTTCACTACTCAAAATATGGTCTCAGGACTAGCAGTAGGTAAGCCATTTGAAGCTTGTTAGAAATGCAGTATCTTGGCTTCTCTGCGGACTAACTGAATCAGAATCTGCATTTTAACAAGATTCCATGGTGATTAATATGCAAAATATGTTTAAACAGGCCCTGCTCCAGACTACATTGGAAACAGGAAGAGGCAATGTCAGTTAATTGGATGGCTGAATCTCAATTGTTTACTCGTTAGACTGTAATCTGATTAAAGGAATTTTGTTTGTTGACTACATGAATAAATTAAAGAATCATATAACAGAGTCTCATTCTGCCTCAGTTTGTTCTATTTCCACTTTATGGGCCCTTTATAGATCTGGAGAAGAGACTACAAATACGAGATGTTGTATTGCTGGAACTACAACCATTATGCAGCTGAAAGAGTTATATATTTAGATTCCACAAAATAATAAAAATTATCACTAAGTCATGGCATTTTCCCTCATTAAGAGAAGATGGCTTGGCTCTTAGCATTATGTTCAGGTTTTGAAATAAAAACCCTTCAACTCAGTTACTCAAACCATATGTTATATTTTACTTAGAAAATTTGCCATTGTAAACTATGCAGTTTTCTTTCAAATTCTTCAGGTACAATATATACTAGAGCTCTATATAAAGCAAATTTCTTGGACACTGGTAATTTAGAAAACATTTTTATTAAAATGTCACACTAAAACATTTGGAATGTCTCAAAGTCATTGTGGAAGTATTTATTTTTATTTTCACAGCAAATCACCTCTATTACATATTCTGCAATGCATTCAACTTTGATTCATAAAGATTACTTCAGAAACAGTTCATGTTTTTCCTCCTGCATAAGGAGAATAGAAAAAAATTAAATATGGATGCTAACTGCTAGAACTAGATGTGGGAGAACATATTGGATTAATCAATATGAAGCTATCACTTCATATTTTGTTTTAAAGAGTGAAGTCATTATCCATATTTATCTCCTACATAACTGAATACCTAATTCGCTCATTCATTAATTCAAGAGATATTTATTAAATACCTACTATGTGTGTCTTAGATCCTGAGCATTGGGCTTTAAAGATGCAAAGAAGAGCTGGGAAACACATATTTACTTCCCTGAGGAAGAAGCACAAGCTGGAATTAAGATTGCTGGGAGAAATATCAGTAATCTCAGATATGCAGATGACACCACCCTTATGGCAGAAAGTGAAGAGGAACTCAAAAGCCTCTTGTTGAAAGTGAAAGAGGAGAGTGAAAATGTTGGCTTGAAGCTCAACATTCAGAAAACAAAGATCATGGCATCTGGTCCCATCACTTCATGGCAAATAGATGGGGAAACAGTGGAAACAGTGGCTGACTATTTTGGGGGGCTCCAAAATTACTGCAGATGCTGATTGCAGCCATGAAATTAAAAGACGCCACTCCTTGGAAGGAAAGTTATGACCAACCCTAACAGCATATTAAAAATCAGAGACATTACTTTGTCAGCAAAGGTCCGTCTAGTCAAGGCTATGGTTTTTCCAGTAGTTATGTATGGATGTGAGAGTTGGACTATAAAGAAAGCTGAGCACCGAAGAATTGATGCTTTTGAACTGTGATGTTGGAGAAGACTCTTGAGAGTCCCTTGGACTGCAAGGAGATCCAACCAGTCCATCCTAAAGGGGACCAGTCATGGATGTTCATTGGAAGGACTGATGTTGAAGCTGAAACTCTAATACTTTGGCCACCTGATGTGAAGAGCTGACTCACTGGAAAAGACCCTGATGGTGGGAAAGATTGAGGGCAGGAGGAGAAGGAGACGACAGAGGATGAGATGGTTGGATGACATCACCGACTCAATGGACATGAGTTTGGGTGAATTCCAGGAATTGGTGATGGACAAGGAGGCCTGGTGTGCTGCGGTTCATGGTGTCGCAAAGCGTTGGACACAACTGAGTGACTGAACTGATTGACTGACAGAGAAGTGATCAGTAATCAGGTTAAACAGAACCTGGTAAAGCCTGGTTAAAACTGAATTTTATTCTGAGGAAAATATAAATTCTTAGAATGTTATGAGTAGAAACATAACTTCAAACATAACTGATTGAACTTTTTAAAGGACTTTCCTGGCTGCTGCTTTGACAATTAACTGAAGAGGACAAGCTCTTTAGCCGGAAGACCAGTTAAGTGATAATCCACCTGAGAGGTAGTGCACTTGGGTTATGGCTGTGGAAATGGTGAAAAATGATTAGTTTCTGGACATATTTTGAAGACAGAACTATCAAGATTTCTTGATGGATATTGTAGTAGGCTGAATAAGAGCCAGCCCAAAATAGCAGATCCTAGTCTCTGGCTTCTAGACGTGTTACCTGTTTTGGAGAAAGGGTCTGTGTAGGTATAATTATTGGTTGAGATTCTGAGTTTTACTTCGTGATGGAACAGGTTACCTGCCTCCTCCAAGTAGGAAAGGTACTAGGGGGAGAGAGGATGGGAGACACATCTGGGGTATATTCCTCATGGTCTAGACACTGAGTAGGGCTTGGTTGAAAGATAAAAATTCCCACCCAGTCAAAAGATGCTGGGTGGGAAGCTGGCTGGATGGTGCCAGGGAAATTGTCTACCCAGTGAAAAGGTACTGGGTAAGGGTGCTCGATTGGGGAAAAAATGAGAAATACCTGGGGCTCAGCTGAAAGATGTCAAGGTCACTCTGTTGTAGGGGACTAAATGGTCTTGGCTGGGTGGTTAAATAAAAGGCTGATCTGACACTTTTCCTCAATTTGACTGCCTTTATAGAATTTGTCAGTATAAAAGTGAGGAGAATATATTAGAGCTTAAAAAAAGCAAAATGGCTGTCTGAGGAGGCCTTACAAATAGCTGTGAAAAGAAGAGAAGCAAAAAGCAAAGGAGAAAAGGAAAGATATAAGCATCTGAATGCAGAGTTTCAAAGAATAGCAAGGAGAGATAAGAAAGCCTTCCTCAGTGATCAATGCAAAGAAATAGAAGAAAACAACAGAATAGGAAAAACAAGAGATCTTTTCAAGAAAATTAAAGATATAAAGGGAACATTTTATGCAAAGATGGGCTCGATAAAGGACAGAAATGGTATGGACCTAACAGAAGCAGAAGATATTAAGCAGAGGTGGCAAGAATACACAGAACTGTACAAAAAAGGTCTTTATGATGAAGATAATCACTATGGTGTGATCACTCACCTAGAGCCAGACATCTTGGAATGTGAAGTCAAGAGGGCTTTAGAAAGCATCACTACAAACAAAGCCAGTGGAGGTGATGGAATTCCAGTTGAGCTATTTCAAATCTGAAAAGATGATGCTGTTAAAGTGCTGCACTCAATATGCCAGCAAATTTGGAAAACTCAGCAGTGGCCACAGGACTAGAAGAGGTCAGTCTTCATTCCAATCCCAAAGAAAGTGAATGCCAAAGAATGTTCAAACTACCACACAATTGCACTCATCTCACACGCTAGTAAAGTGATGCTCAAAATTCTCCAAGCCAGGCTTCAGCAATATGTGAACCGTGAACTTCCAGATGTTCAAGCAGGTTTTAGAAAAGGCAGAGGAACCAGAGATCAAATTTCCAACATCCACTGGATCATGGAGAAAGCGAGAGAGTTCCAGAAAAACATCTATTTCTGCTTCATTGACTATGCCAAAGCCTTTGACTGTGTCGATCACAATAAACTGTGGAACATTCTGAAAGAGATGGGAATACCAGACCACCTGACCTGCCTCTTGAGAAACCTGTATGCAGTTCAGGAAGCAACAGTTAGAACTGGTCATGGAACAACAGACTGGTTCCAAATAGGAAAATGAGTACGTCAAGGTTGTATATTGTCACCCTGCTTATTTAACTTATATGCAGAATACATCATGAGGAACGCTGGGCTGGAAGAAGCACAAGCTGGAATCAAGATTGCCGGGAGAAATATCAGTAACTTCAGATATGCAGATGACACCACCCTTATGGCAGAAAGTGAAGAGGAACTCAAAAGCCTCTTGATGAAAGTGAAAGAGGAGAGTGAAAAGGTTGGCTTGAAGCTCAACATTCAGAAAACAAAGATCATGGCATCTGATCCCATCACTTCATGGGAAATAGATGGAGAAACAGTGGAAACAGTGTCAGATTTTATTTTTGGGGGCTCCAAAATCACTATGGATGTTGATTGTAGCCGTGAAATTAAAAGGCACTTACTCCTTGGAAGGAAAGTTATGACCAACCTAGATAGCATATTAAAAGGCAGAGACATTACTTTGCCAACCAAGGTCCATCTAGTCAAGGCTATGGTTTTTCCCGTGGTCATGTATGGATGTGAGAGTTGGACTGTGAAGAAGGCTGATCACTGAAGAATTGATGCTTTTGAACTGTGGCACTGGAGAAGACTCTTGAGAGTCCCTTGGACTGCAAGGAGATCCAACCAGTCCATTCTAAAGGAGATCAGTCCTGGGTGTTCATTGGAAGGACTGATGCTAAAGCTGAAACTGCAATACTTTGGCCACCTAATGCGACGAGTTGACTCACTGGAAAAGACTCTGATGCTGGGAGGGATTGGGGGTGGGAGGAGATGGGGACGACAGAGAATGAGATGGATGGATGGCATCACCGACTCGATGGACATGAGTTTGAGTGAACTCCGGGAGTTGGTGATGGACAGGGAGGCCTGGCGTGCTGTGATTCATGGGGTTGCAAAGAGTCGGACACGACTGAGTGACTGAACTGAACTGAACTTGCTCTGAAGAAAAGGGAAAAAACTCCTTCTGGCTGGTGACTGACAAATTTATGGGAGGGGTGGAGGCCTAGTCCACAAACTGTGCAGTTGTCCCATAGGGAAATTTACTCATTAATTAAAATACTTGTTTATCCAGGGGTCACACATTAGAACTGGCCATTCAGTGATCTGAACAGCCACAGTGGTCTTAGATGCTGGAGGCAAAATCTGAGACACGTAAGAGAAGCTGAAACAACTCTGGGGTGACTCCTGGAGGAGTTAAGCTCACAAGCAGGACATGGACCCACTGCACAAGTTCACTAGTGATTTTATCCCTGACAAATTCAGCTTAAAATGGGCAACAAAATCTCTCAAAAGCAGAAACAAAGAGTGTCAGTAAGCCAGCCTCTGACTAACACTGCAGCCAGATTCATGTACAATACATACCGAGTTCATACTTGCAAGTACCTAGTTAATTGGAGAAATTATACTAAAAGAGATCTCAACCTAAAATGGCCAAATTGAGGTTCGTTTGATATTCTAAAATTGATATTTTTATGTGCACAATCAGAAAAGGCTGGCTGAGCTTACTTTGACTGGTATCTAGATGCTTCCAAAAGAGGAAATGATAGAGTAGCTTCTTCACAGGAAATCAACGAGAAACTGCTTGAAACTGTCAGGCGAGTGTATGTTATTCAGTTCTGTCTCATCACAACAAAGACTTGGAGTGATGGGCATTAAAGCCCTCAGTGCGTCACAGCTCTCGGGTCTTGGACAGACCGTGTTATAGCTCTTAGACAAATCAGTGTTACAGCTCTATTTTATTTAGAAAATAGCAAGACAATCCATCCTCAAGGCGTGAGGGCATGCCGACCCAAAGAAGCAAAGAGAAGAGAGTGGGGGAGCGTACCAGTGTGCAGGAGAGAGAGAGCGTGTGATTTGGCTCATCTTTTAATATGTTTTTTTCCTCCCCCTGGGCCTGCCCTATGTAAATTGGGCTAGCCAGGAGTGCTGTTTGTTCTACCTGAGGTCCTCACTCAGGTCCTCGGCCCTTCCTTTGACCTTCCTTTGCTCTATTTTCGCAGGCTTTTCCCTTCCTTGTTTTTTAGCCACCACCTTTTGGACTCCTATTTCCTATTCTAACTACCTAACAAAACTATATCAGGACTAAAAAGGCTGCTAGCACTGACTCTGCCAGGCCACATGTCTAATGGAACTGGGAAGTCACATTTGGCATTTATGCTATCAACTACAAATTGGCACTTACAAAGCGCATTGCCAATGACTGAACAACAAAGGCATTTGCCATCTGCTTCTATGGAGACTGAACCCCACGCTGCTATAGCTATTGACCTTCAACAACCCCTGAGGAAGTTCAGGGTGGAGTAAGGCACTCTGTGCTCCAGGGAATCTGGTAGGACAGGTCTTTAGATTGTTGGATGTTTTTAGAAACAGATTTTATGATCTCAATCCTTACATCTCCACATAGCTAGAGAAGCACTAAACCACTTCATGGTGACATCAGATCCTCATGAATAACAAAAAAACCTTTTGTAAAATGAGAGCTTCAAGGTATTGAACTCCCCTTTCACCAAAACCTTATATATTGACCTTCCCCCACTGCCACTTTGGAGCAGTCTCTCAGAGGTATCTGAGATACTGCCTCCTGGGCTGCAGTCCTCATTTTGCCCCAAATAAAACTTAATTCACAACTCTCAAGTTGTACATCTTTTTTAGTCCACAGTGACATTTGGCTTTTGATTTCTGGGTATCGTTTTACCATCATTTTGGAGCACTCTTGCCACTTGGCTTTGATTTCTGGTCATCTCTTTGCTTTTTATTTCTTTTGGAGTGTGATTCCTGGCTGGTGAAGTTTGGGTTCAGTTTGGTTTTGTTGGTTTGGTTTGAGCACACAGACATCTGGTACAAACTGCTCAAACTAATATGGGAATTGCTCACTCTAAGGTTCCACACTTCACCTGGGAAACCCTAGAAAAAAAACTTTTTTTTTGACTGGTCAGTCTATAGCTATGATTCAATGACAAGAAAAATGGCCTAAAATATTAGATCTTTATTGACATAGGATAGGAAAATTAACTAAAGTTCCCTTATGTCCAGAACTTCCTCCTTTAATCAAGAGCCTGGGGCTGATCAAATTAAGACCCCACTTCCCCAGAGGGACAATCTGCCCTTGTTATCAGGGCAAATTTGAGCACTATCTCGTCTAAATTCTGCCTGCAAAACTATGACCTCAGAAAAATACGATTTTTGACAATGTGGTGACAATATTCTTTAAACTCCAGAGAAAGCTTCAAGAAAAAAATAATCTCTTTAAGAATTCTTGCCCTGAGAAAATTCCTCCTATACCTTTAAACTTCACTGGTGGCTCAGATGGTAAAGTGTCTGCCTACAATGTGGGAGAACTGGGTCAGGAAGATCCTCTGGGGAAGGATATGGCAACCCACTCCAGTACTCTTGCCTGGAAAATCCCGTGGATGGAAAAGCCTGGTAGGCTACAGTTCATGGGGTCACAGAGTCGGACACGACTGAACGACTTCACCTATACCTTTAAACAGAGCTCTCTGGATCACCTATCTAGAATATCTTATCTCTAATTCCTGAAACCAAAAGAAAAAAATAAATGGGAACAAAACCTTCTAAAATCTAATTACAACTGTTGTTTACAACTAGTGAGTTTTGTGTTGTGATATCTGATTCATAGGGGCTTTCCTGGTGGCTCAGATGGTAAAGAATCTGCCTGCAGTGCAGGAGACCTAGGTTCAATCCCTGGGTCAGGCAGACATCCTAGAGAAGGAAATGGCAATCCACTCCAGTATTCTTGCCTGGAGAATCCTATGGAAAGAGGAGTCAGGTGGGTTACAGTCCATGGGGTAACCAAGAGTCGGATATGACTGAGCAAGTAACACACAGGTATAATTAAGTTAAAGACTTTGAGAGAAGGTGATAATCCTGAATTACCCAGGTGGGCATGAAGTACAATCATAAATGTGATAAGAGGTAGAGGGAATTTCCATAAGCATAAAAAAGAAGAGGCAGCGATGTGACCATGGAGGCACAGACTCTGAGACTCTGAGGGCTCTGGCCACAAGTCAAGGGGCACCAGGAGCTACCAGACGCTGGAAGAGGCAAGGAACAGATTCGATCTAGCCTAAAGCTGCTGAATTCTTGATTTGGGCTCAGTTAAACACCTCATGGCAAATAGATGGGGAAACAGTGAGAGACTTTATTTTCTTGGCTCCAAAATCACAGCAGATGGTGACTTCAGCCATGAAATTAAAAGACGCTTGCTCCTTGGAAGAAAATCTATGACCAACCTAGACAGCATACTGAAAAGCAGAGACATTACTTTGCTAACAAATGCCCGTTTAGTCAAAGCTTGGTTTTTCCAGTAGTCATGCATGGATGTGAGAGTTGGATGGACTATAAAGAAAGCTGAGCACTGAAGAACTGATACTTTTGAACTGTAGTGTTGAAGACTCTTGAGAGTCCCTTGGAGTGCAAGGAGATCAAACCAGTCAATCCAAAAGGAAAGCAGTCCCAAATATTCATTAGAAGGACTGATACCAAAGCTGAAACTCCAATACTTTGGCCACCTGATGTGAAGAACTGACTCACTGGAAAAGAACCTGATGCTGGGAAAGATTGAAGGCAGGAGGAGAAGGGGATGACAGAGGATGAGATGGTTGGATGACATCACCAACTCGATGGACATGAGTTTGAGTAAGCTCCAGGAGTTGGTGATAGGCAGGGAAACCGGAGTGCTCCAGTCCATGGGGTCACAAAGAGTTGGACACCACTGAGTGACTGGACTGAACTGAAACAGATTTTGGACATCTGGTCTCCAGGACTATGAAAGAATAAATTTCTGTTGTCTTCAGACACTGTTTGAGGTAATTTGTTAACAGCAGCCTCGTGAAACTAATACAGACTTCATATAGTATGTAAAAGATGGAGAGAAGTCTAAGATGGTTTCAAGCAAATTTGACTAGATGAAGTGAAGGGATGGCGTTTCAATCACTGAGATGGGGATGTCTGAAAAAGGAACAGGTTTGGAGGAGACAAAAATTAAAAGTTACGGGGACTCTCCTGGTGGTCCAGTGGTTGGGACTCTGTGCTGCCAATGCAGGGGGCATGGGTTCAATCCTTGCTTGAGAAAGTAAGATCCCACATGTTGTGTGGCATCGTCAAAAAAAAAGTATTAAAAGTTAGGTTTTAGACATGTTAAGTTTGAGATCACTGTCAGACATCTGTGGATGTTCAGAAGGAAAGTGAATAGGTGAGTCTGGAGTTTAAAGGACAAGTTGGGGTTGGAGGTAAATAGTGGATTTATAAATATCTTCCCAACCCAGGGATCAAACCCGGGTCTCCCGCATTGCAAGGGGAACTCTTTACCAGGTGAGCCACCAAGGAAGCCCTTATAAGTTATAACTTATAAACCCTTATAAATTAATTATAAATGATAATTAATGTTATGGAACAGAACGAGCTCACCTGGGGAGGGCATGAGATAAGGAAGAGGTAGAGCTATGAGACACTCCAGTGTTTACACAAGAAGATTAGCAGGACCTCACAACAGAGATTAAGAAGCAGCAGTGACTAAATCATAAGAACCAAGAGACAGCAGTGTCCTAGATTTCAAGCAAGAAAGGTACCTCAGGAAGGAACAAGTGAGTAACCATATCAAACACTGTGGAAAGAGTAGAAAGTGAAAAAGTTTAGAGAGTTAATAGGGACATTTGAGGAGTTGCACTATCAGTGGACGCAACAGAAGGGGCAGGGAGTTAAAGATAAAAGGAGAATATTTTTTTAAGATGAACGTTATCATAGCAATAGGGGCACAGCCTTCACAGGGTCAACTCTCAGAGCATAAAGAGCAGATGCACTGAATCAGAGAGGATTATGAATGGAGCATCAGGAAGCTCTTCTGGAATCAGAAAAGTTGGCTCTTAAAAACTAAGAAGATGACTTGAATCTTAATGCTGTAGAAATTTTTTTTTATTTTATGGAAATGACATGATAGAATATTTAAGAATAAAATGTCTAAATACTTATGTAGTGATTTGTACCTATAAAGGTCTTTCATGTTCTTGATCTTCACTTCTTATACCTCTGTGAGATTAAGTGTTATTAGCCACATTTTAAAGAGGAATAAACTGTGGTTTCAAGAGTTAAAATGACTTGACCAAGATCTAGCAAGTTACTAAGGGGTAAACTGAAATTACTAAAAGAAAAGCTGTCTTAAAATTAATGTAGCACATTGGACACTAGGAGAGAATCAAAATAGGAGGAAAAAATAATGGGAAATGGCAGTAATCCAAATGGAAGATATTGAAGACCTTACTAAGGATACTGGCCAACACAGTGAAGACAGTAATACACACTCTGTGTGTTTGTTTGCGTATATGCACAAGTCTGCGTACATACACTTTTGTAGCCTCAGGTTTATGAAATCTCATTGTAGCCATAGATTTTTTATCACCAAAATAATACAAAGGCTTCCATATCTACCTTTCACAAGCTATAAGTCTTTTTTGCATATTATTCAGTTCAGTTCAGTTCAGTTCAGTCACTCAGTCGTGTCCAACTCTCCACGACCCCATGAATCACAGCACACCAGGCCTCCCTATCCATCACCAACTCCCGGAGTACACTCAAACTCATGTCCACAGAGTTGGTGATGCCATCCAGCCGTCTCATTCTCAGTCGTCCCCTTCTCCTCCCGCCCCCAACCTTTCCCAGCATCAGAGTCATTTCCAGTGAGTCAACTCGTCGCATGAGGTGGCCAAAGTATTGCAGTTTCAGCTTTAGCATCAGTCCCTCCAATGAACATCCAGGATTGATCTCCTTTAGAATGGACTGGTTGGATCTCCTTGCAGTATAAGGGACTCTCAAGAGTCTTCTCCAGCACCACAGTTCAAAAGCATCGATTCTTCGGCGATCAGCTTTCTTCACAGTCCAACTCTCGCATCCATACATGCATATTATTAGTCCTGGTGATTCTTCAGTTCAATATAACATATTTCAGATCTCTCTATCAGTTCAGTTCAGTTCAGTCGCTCAGTCGTGTCCGACTCTTTGCGACCCCATGAACCGCAGCACGCCAGGCCTCCCTGTCCATCACCGACTCAACCAAACCCATGTCCATTGTGTCGGTGATGCCATCCAACCATCTCATCCTCTGTTGTCCCCTTCTCCTCCTCCCCTCAATCGTTCCCAGCATCAGGGTCTTTTCCAGTGAGTCAGCTCTCCACATCAGGTGGTCAAAGTATTGGAGTTTCAGCTTTAGCATCAGTCCTTCCAATGAACACCCAGGACTGATCTCCTTTAGGATGGACTGGTTGGATCTCCTTGCAGTCCAAGGAACTGTCAAGAGTCTTCTCCAGCACCACAGTTCAAAAGCATCAATTCTTTGGCGATCAGCTTTCTTCACAGTCCAATTCTCACATCCATACATGACCACTGGAAAAACCATAGCCTTGACTAGATGGACCTTTGTTGGCAAAGTAATGTCTCTGCTTTTTGATATGCTATCTAGGTTGGTCATAACTTTCCTTCCAAGGAGTAAGCGTCTTTTAATTTCATGGCTGCAATCAACATCTGAAGTGATTTTGGAGCCCCCAAAAATAAAGTCAGCCACTGTTTCCACTGTTTCCCCATCTATTTCCCATGAAGTGATGGGGCCAGATGCCATTTTCTTAGTTTTCTGAATGTTGAGTTTTAAGCCAACTTTTTCACTCTCCTCTTTAACGTTTATCAAGAAGCTTTTTAGTTCCTCTTCACTTTCTGCCATAAAGATGGTGTCATCTGCATATCCGAAGTTATTGATATTTCTCCCGGCAATCTTGATTCCAGCTTCTGCTTCCTCCAGCCCAGCGTTTCTCATGCAGATATCAAGAAATGAAATGTCAAATTCTGAGTTACTTTGTCTACTGGATAGCAATGAAAGGATATCGTTTGCAAAGCTTACCACTCTCAAAGCAGATTTCAATTGGGAGCCAGGCTACTTATTCTAATACCAGTCCTGGCCAAGGCCATGAACACATATCATTTGGGCCATTACTGTGAATAAGGAGATTGGAAAAAAATCATCTTAATGGTTTCTGCTAGTTTTGATGATTTTGTACTATTGCAATTCTAACAAGGCTTATGTGTCCTATTTAAAATCCCTTCACATTCCTTACTTCATCTTAGAGTTTATCAACCCCGTGAAAGATCATTGTCTTTTTACATAAGAGAAACCTAACTTTCACAGACCATACAGAGCTTGAACAAACTTACAAAGTTGGAACACTGGAAGAACTATTACTCAAAATTCAAGCTTATAGCTCCAGAGTCAAAATAATTTTTTAAAGACAAAGTAAGTGGAAGGAGGAAAAGAATGAATAAAGAACAAGGAAGTGCAAAAAAATTTCTTGATAACTTAGGTGGGATCATACTTGCTAATTCTATCAAATTCTATTATGGCAGAACTTCTTCTTGTGTAGCTATTACAGTTGGGAGAATTACTCACTCCTCGATCTTTGACTTCAGTGCAGACCTTTAGAACCATAGAAACACTGGATGATTCCATCAGGGTACACTGTGTCATCTCAAACTCAACATGCCCTAAATTCCCATCACAAACCTACTTCTCTTTTTGAACTTTCCCATCATGATAAAAGATACTAATCTCCCAGGAGCCTGAGACAGAAATCTGAGAATTATCCGGTTCTTCTTCCTTGACTGCACACCTCCAGTCAGTTATGAAGACTTGTCTAATCCAACCCTCCACTTCTCTTCTCTTCATCATCATTATCATGATGTTCAAACCATCACTTCTTGCCCCGCTGTTGCTATTGCTTCCAATGTGTTCTCCTTGCCTCTGGTCTTTTTATTCTGATATGATCTCTACCTTGATATTTCTATGATTCTAAATTGCAAATATTATTAATATCAAATCATGCCCTGGCTGAAACCTTCCATATCTTCCTTCAATTTAGTGGTGATGTTCAAATCATTATATAATATAGATAGCCTTTCATGATCTGACCTCTGTCTGTCAAATCAGCTTCATCTCCTTTTGATTCCATTGTATGCTAAACTACTTGCTGTCCTTCAAATGTACCATATTCTTGGCACCTGCTTTCCTCTCTCCTTCACCCTAATGAGGCTTCAAGGCTTGTTTCCTTGAACCCTCTTCTTGACTCTTTATCAGCCCCTTTTTCCTCCCCTATCAAGATATTCACCCTTTACTCTGTATTCTTATGGTACATTGATTACAACAACTTTTATTTAAAGTATGTTATTGTTTTTGCAGGTGTTGCTTTGCTTTCACTGCATTATTTAACTCCCTGAATACAGAAATTCTTTTCCACGTCTTTCTATCTCAGAACTTTCCATAGTGCCTCATATATAGCTTGTCCTAAATAGCTAACTGATTAAAAATGTGGAAAAAAATGATGATACATCAGTGTGATGGAATACTTCAGGGACTAAAATTCAGAAGAGTTAGATCAACCTAATTTATAGCATAAATCTTTTACAGATATGTTTTTTCATGTCTGGGCTTTGGTTTTCTCATCTTTAAAAGCATGCCTCTTCACTAGATACTCTCAAAGGCCCCTTCAGCTCTAAAGTGTTCCAAACATATCTGTTTGGAATCAAATTGCTTAATGCAGTTCTATTTTTTTTTTCCAGCAAAACCCCAAAGCATACAAAATCATCGAGCCACCTGAAAAAGTCAATCATCTTCCAAACAGTGAACAATTTATTTCCTAACCACTGGCAGAACACTTCCAATATTTTATAAATAGAAATCTTCCAGTAATACAAACAAAATTGATTGGACATAGAGATTGAGCCTTTGGAAAACATGATTGAATTTCTCAGCCTCTTTGGAAGATGAGTATATGGTTTTAAGAGGTTTCATTTGAAGTCAGCTTGTACATGAAAATCCCACTTTGGATGTAAATAGCACTCATGCTTGGAGTCTTTCTGCTGAATCTCTAAAGCCATTTGCTAAGTTCAAAAATATTTAGCAAAATAAGTATTTTTGACAGAAATCTTTGCTTCCCTAATAGCATTTGGAAGTAAAAAAAGGCTTCTTGCTTATGGAATATTCATTATTGGCAATTTGGGGTGCATTTGCAAGCCACAAAAATCCTCTACTGATTATAGACTCTCTTCAATTTGTCATAGTGTGTCCTGGAAGGAGCTGAATTTGGTCAAATTGGAGCCAAGGTGTATTAGCCTTACACTGAAAACACTCATGGCAGCTGAGTATCTTGTTCTGCGGCAGTGCAGCTGAGTAGGGAAGGACATGTGAGACATTTGAAACACAAGAAGATATTTTTTAAACTACTGTTTAGACATAGTCAATATATTAATATTGAAAAGCTAATGCTAAGAGCCTGCAAACATGGTAATCCTATGAATTCTATAATTATTTGTGTTTGTGGTACAGAATCAACTGAGTCTCAGGAAAAAGTCACTAATAACTGATGATGAATGACAGAAATTCAGCTTGCAATGGATGTAATTTTAGTCTCTTCCTGCTGAACATCAACCTTGTTGCCAGAATGTCTGTAATTGGTGTATAGAAGGCATTTATGCCATACTTAACACAAAAGCAATGCTGGTTCTATTCCATGTTATTTCTGAATGGTGGCCTTAAAAAAGAAGTCAAAAATATACACTACTTCAATTTATTTGTGCAAAGCTTGCTTAAAAAATAATAAAGTAGGATAGACTGAGAAACAAACTCCTCTCACACACACACACAGTCACTCAGGACTTGACCACCATTGTTTTCTGGGATGAACATTTTGTATCAGCAAAAAAGTAATTTGGCAGAAACTTATAAAAGTAGTTCAATGAGTAGTTTATACTACAAAAAACCCATGTGATTAAATGTAAGAAATGTTTTTTGCAGTGGTGAAGAAGTAATGTGTGAATTTTGATAAAGTAATGTTCCATTTTCCTCAGGCCATATTTCTAGCAAATTCAATCCTCCAAATATGCTTTTAAGAAAAATAGGCTCCTCACTTATCTCATGAAATAGCCATCACAAAACTCAAGCACCAAAACCATATGCCTTGAAAGGTTTATAGAACAGAATAGAAAAGTATGAAGGAGAGAGATATTTGAAAATGACTGTTTATTGTTTAACATAGAAGAAAAAGACAGAAAACTACAGTGCAACACGAGCTTTTATTACAGTCAAATACATAAATGGAGGCCCAAGGACTGATTCTTACTTACCAGAAAAATTATTACAAGTTCAGTATTCCCTGTGTCAGAAGGCAAAGGAGTAGAGAATACATTTTTGGATAGCAAAACAACAATTTTCAGTCTTGGGCTTGAAATGAACAATGTTAACTCAGAAAAATCCTTTATACAGAGGAGAAGCTTTTGTAAAGGTGCCTAACCTAAAAAGCACTGCTGTTCATTTCTAAGGAAACGTAATGCACTAACATGCAAGAGCTATAAGCAGTATATATTTCATTTCCAAGACACTATTGAGCACATCTGGCCAATGGCAGTTTCTGGCTATTCCTCTTCATTTTTCCAGTAAATACCTATCTTTTCTCCTCTTGTTTCCATAGTGAGTTTGCCAATGCTTGGCAATGGTGATGTCTATTAGCATGCCAGCAGCCGCTTGAGCAGCACAATTTCTTGAGATTTCTTGCTGTCATGGATGATGACAATGAAAAGACAAAAGTAAACAAGATATACAATTGGTTGGACTTACGCTGGAGAAAAAGAAAAATCAATGATGTGTTTAGAAAAAAGGCAGTCTTCCTAGAAAGCAACAAGAACAGCTTATTTCACATTTACAGGAGGAGAAAATCTGCCGTATGTTTAATCTACTTCAATGATGGCAATAATATCAATGGAAGATGTTTCCAGTTGGAACACCTGCAGCTCAGCTCTCTGTGAGAAACGTGAAAGCTGAAGTTCTTCTATCTTCCTGAACACAACACGACCTTGTCCAATATTAAAACAGCCAGAAGAGAGGGAAGGAAAGCCCTTGGACTTTATTTACTCTATCCTGAAAGCTCCAAATTTATCTATGAAGAACAACTGGTGGATTGCCAAGTTTTGTGAAACTGTGAAGTAGGGTTGCTCTATCCAAGAAAGGTGTAAGTTGAAGGTTATGTGTAAGTTGAAGGTTCCTGGGTACCACAACATGTTCTGATCTGATGGAGAAATGGGAAGAAATGGATTAACCACTTTAGTCCGTTCCCTGTTTCCTTCTCCTTGGCAAATGCTCAGCTTTCTTCCTCTTCTCTTTCTTTTTGCCTCTATCTCTACTTTTCCCTCCTTTTCTTTTTCTACTATCATCCTCTTATATCACCGGCAGCTCTTTCTTCTCTCTCCCCTCCTCCTCTGTTAATGTTGATTTCTCTTTTCCTTTTGCAGTTTTTCCAATCACCCATGGGTGTCAGGCACTGTTTTTTGCACTGCAAAAATAAATTAAAATTTAAAACTCTAGAGACTTACACTCAAGGGGATCACAATCTCCTGCTGAAGATGAGAAAACATGAAATGTATTTCCACTGATTATAGTAGAACCGTTTATTACATTTGACTGTGGTTATATCACTCAAATAAAACATCAGATAAAGTCTTTCCAACAATATTTAAAACTAGAAGTAGCACATAATCAAGAATTTACTCCAATTTGCCTAAATATATGAACTGTTTAACAGCCATATTGACAGACAGAATAGTATTGCATATGAATCTCTCTGGATCATTTCCCCAGAATATCTTTGGTAACAACCAACCTGACTCTGGGTGCTAAGTTGGATGCCATTCATCAATATTCCTGTCTCTCTCCTATGACACCTACCCCTGGTGACAAACTCAAAGTGTGTAAAAAGAGTGACTTTATTTTCTAAAAATTAAATTAATTCTACATCCAACCATTCCTCAATTATCAATATCCATTGCCAATATGCTCCATTTATATTATACAAGGCTGTGTACTGCTTTATCTATTATTTTGGGAAACCCTCCCCATCCCAAGGTATGTAGGATCTTGGATATTTATAGGATAAATATCTTGGATATTTATCTCTCAAAATAAGAGGTGAAATATTTTAATCTCCAACCTACCATGGTCACAACATACAAAGACTTTGATATAGCTTGTGATTTTTTTTTTTTTAATATGGCATTTCTGCTACCACGTCTCAATCATGTACTCAGAGGCTTGTCTCACTCTTGGCTCCTGAGTCTCACCAACATTTCTGAACTTCCCATGGAGCAGTATCTCTTTGCAGATATGATTCCCATGAGAGATGACTGTGCTTTTTCCTCAGCTTCCAAAATACCTAGCATAATTTCTTCAATGGACTTTCAGTTCAGTTCAGTTCAGTCACTCAGTCGTCTGACTCTTTGCGACCACTAGAAAAGCTATGTAACCTTAAAACTGTCTTTTCTACTCTTGAAGATACCTGAAGCAAGGCATATGAAGATAGATTATCCACCTGAAGTGAAAGAAGCAAGGTGGAGAGGGAGAAGTTTCAAAAGTGTGGAGAAAACCAGCACAAATGAATTGTCCTAAAATTATTTCATCCAGAGATTTCAAGTATAGAAATGATGAGGCCTAAATAAATTTGGCTAGTTCAAAAGAGAGCAAGAAGGTCAGGGTGGCTGGTGCAAAGGGTAAAAGTAGAAGCAGAGAGACCAAGTTAGAAGGTTATTACTGAAGCCCCATGGTGAGATGGTTGGTGGCTTAGACTAGACTGGGAGAAGTGGGGTGGTGTGTGCATAATACAAAAGTATTGTGGTGGTATAGTCATCGTCATTTATCCTTTTTAGTCTTCTTTAGCAGATAAGGAGCAACCCACTCTAGTATTCTCGCCTGTAAAATCTCATGGACAGAGGAGCCTGGTGGGCTAGGGTTGCAAAGAGTCAGACATGACTGAATGATTGAGCATGAGTTCATAAACAAGGAGAAAGGGCCAAAGTCTAGTTCTTTGACTCCTGGACAGTACTTCCCAGGAGAGAAGATGGAAAAGGGACCACTGAGAAAGGGCTAAAAGCTTCATTTAATTTTCTAAACTTAATTATCACAGGAAGCTTTGCTTATCATTTATTCTCCACTTGGGTCTCCATCTGCAATCCCAATATATGATGACATGTGAAAAAAAACAACACAAACAGACATTGTTACAAAACCTGACTGGTCATCAGATCATTTGGCTACTTTCTTAAAAATGCAGTTTCTTAGTCCTTAAATCTAGACCTGTAGAATAAACATTTTCTAAACGTGGGGCACAAATTTAGAAATCTGATTTTTAAAATCGTCTCAGGTCATTCTAATGATGATGGGTTTAGGAACCACCGGAGCAAAGTATATGTAACATATCCCTGTGGTCTCCCAGAGATAATTGAAAGTGACCCAGCATGTAATAAGGCAAGAGGATTCAAGTGTCAATAAAATGGTTGGCCTATTTGCATTCAGAGACTTGTAAAACCTCAGCATAAGGCATGGTATACTATAAATAAAAACTTTTTGGATCTGGGAATTTGAAAAACTCAAATTTAGTTTCAACTCATTGAACTATTGGCATATGTATCTCTGGGCAAGACATGTAAATTCTCATTTTCTCAATTTCTGATGTGTAACATGAGGGTAAGAGTACCTGATTTAGAAGGTCACTATATGGGGACTGAGTTCAGGGTCCCTGGGATGCTTATCGCTACATCTGACATCCTGGTAGGACCTCAATTAACATTTAGAAATGAAGGTGTAGAAAAGAAAGTAAGGATCAGTAACAACTTTCAAAGTTCTCTCTTCTTGATGCAAATTTCTCTAAGAAGATTGTTTGGAAAGCAGTGGCCCATTTAGACCCAGTTTAAATGGGTCCTGTGTTTTTTTTTCCCCCTAGAACTTTTACTTAGACTCAAATTGGTTTAAGGTCGAAAGAAAATTCTCTAGTAGCATGAAATTTTCTAATACTGGGAGAAGTTCTTGATATGGGTCATTGGCCCTGCTTTGAGTGAAGTTGTTATTAGGGATTTGCATGAAAATGCAGAAGGATGTCCATCAGATCTGCAAATGGCAGGAGCAGGAAAGGAGAACTACCACATGTGTTACTAACTCAAGCTCCCAAAAGATATGGTCCAGTTATCCCAGTAAGCCAGAGTGGACAAGATAAGGGATAACTTATATAAGAGTATAAAGCCCAGCACCCAGATCCAGGATATCACTTATTCAAATTAAGGATGGGAGAGACTTAATAACAGTTCCTGTGAAAATCTCCTAGGAGTTTTGTTCACTAGAAAGAGCAGAATTTGGTCACATCTATTTTTGTACTCACAGAATATCATTCTTATGGCTATAATAGCACTTAGAGTATTTTGTTTTATGGCTCATTTGGAATCTGTCTCTCATTTTAGTCCACGAGTATTATAAAAACAGAGATTACATCTTGTTCATCTTTAAAGATCCAACATCAATATCAGACCTGGCATAGAATGTATGCTCACTCAATATTCATTACATAAATGGAGGTATGTATGAATGCAAAAATAACAATGTATATCAGTAGGCTAGGATGTGGTAGAAATCAAGATATGGAAGAAATGGAGGCCTAAGGAGGGATGAAGAGAAAAAAAATCTATTAACCTATATGGATGATGCTAATTTCCAAAGATTAACAATTTTTCAAGCGTAACATGATAATGTAGTATTTCCTAAAGTGTGATCTTCACTTACAAGGTACTTTGAAGAAAATAAATACTGGGGAGAGGGGATGATTCCTTGTTCAAAAATGGTCAGTCATTGGCGAGAGACGCCCAGCTCCGGCGGCGCAGACGCGAGAGACGCCCGGCTCCAGGGCAACCGACCACGTGCAGAATCGTGGCTGAGAGGAGCTGCCCCGCGCCCAGGGTTAGGGCGGTGGCCGAGACAAGCTGTACCACGTCCAGGAGGCGGTGGCTGCTTGGGCACCGGAGGGCCGAGAGGAGCTGATCCACATTCAAAGCAGGAGGGGCAGCCTTGAGGAGATACCCCTCGTCCAAGGTAAGGTACAGCGGCTGCACCTTGCTGGAGCAGCTGGGAAGAGATACTCCATGACCAAGTGGAATATAAGAATTCAGTGTTCTGGGGAGGAAGGAACAAGATGGCGGAGGGATAAGACAGCGAGACCACTTTCTCCCCCACAAATTCATCAAAAGAACATTTGAACGTGGAGTAAAGGCCACAAAACAACTTCTGAATACTGGCAGAGGACATCAGGCTCCCAGAAAAGCAGCCCATTGTCTTCTAAAGGAGAGAGAAGAAATCCAGCTCCACCCACCAGAACACCGACACATGCTTCCCTAACCAGGGAACCCGGACAAGTCACCCGTCCAACCCCACACACAGCGAAGAAACTACATAATAAAGAGAACTCCACAAACTGCAAGAAGAGGGAAAGGCCACCCCAAGCAAAGCAATATAAGCAAGATGAAGAGGCAGAGAAATACCCAGCAAGTAAAGGAACAAGATAATTGCCCACCAACACAAACAAAAGAACAAGATATAGGGAATTTACCTGATAAAGAATTTCAAATTTTGATGGTGAAAATGATTCAAAATCTTGAAAACAAAATGGAGTTACAGATAAATAACCTGGAGAAAAGGATTGAGAAGATGGAAGAAAGATTTAATAAGGACTTAGAAGAAATAAAAAAGAGTCAGTATACAATGAATAATGCAATAGATGAGATCAGAAACACTCTGGAGGGAACAAACAATAGAATAACAGAGGCAGAAGACAGGATTAGCGAACTAGAAGATAGAATTGTAGAAATAAATGAAACAGAGAGGAAAAAAGAAAAACGAATTAAAAGAAATGAGGACAATATTAGAGCCCTCTGGGACAATGTTAAACGCTCCAACATTCGAATCATAGGAGTCCCAGAAGAAGAAGACAAAAAGAAAGACCATGAGAGAATACTTGAGGAGATAATAGTTGAAAACTTCCCTAAAATAGGGAAAGAAATAATCACCCAAGTCCAAGAAACCCAGAGAGTCCCCAACAGGATAAACCCAAGGCGAAATACTCCAAGACACATATTAATCAAATTAACAAAGATCAAACACAAAGAACAAATATTAAAAGCAGCAAGGAAAAAAGCAGCAAATAACACACAAGGGGATTCCCATAAGGATAACAGCTGATCTTTCAACAGAAACTCTTCAGGCCAGAAGGGAGTGGCAAGACATACTTAAAGTGATGAAAGAAAATATCCTACAGCCCAGATTACTATACCCAGCAAGGATCTCATTCAAATATGAAGGAGAAATCAAAAGCTTTACAGACAAGCAAAAGCTGAGGGAATTCAGCATCACCAAACCAGCTCTCCAACAAATGCTAAAGGATCTTCTATAGACAGGAAACACAGAAAGAGTGTATAAACTTGAACCCAAAGCAATAAAGAAAATGGCTATGGGATCATACTTATCAATAATTACCTTAAACGTAAATGGGTTGAAATTTTCAAAAAGGCTAGGAAACAATTCTCATAGCCATCAATAGTTCAGTGTTGAGTTCATGAATAGTTTTTAAAGTTTGGGACAAACTGTAGTATTTGCTATTTGAAGTACTATTTGTAATTGGCATATTACGATGTAACATTGGTCTTCATTTCCAACTTAAAACGCCTAAAAATGCCTAACAGGTTTTTAGATTTGTGAATTTTAGTTTATATGTATTTTATGATGTTACTGAACCTGCAGAAATATTGAAATATTTCAGAGAACTTATTCACTGTACATTTAATTTATTTTATTTATAAAAGTTATGAACTGTAGAAAGTTTTACTTGTTGGGTCAAATGCTTGTTGCTTCAAATGCTTGTTGCATTTGAAGTGCTAGTTACAAGAAAATCAAATACCTTCAATGTATAAATGCTATTAAGTTTTTAAAGGACTCTGGAGTATAAGTAAGTTTGTTTAAAGAAATTTAGTCTATTCAACCTGAATCAGCTCTGTCAAACATTAATTAAAAGCCTCATTTAAAATAAATAAATAAATAAATAATGGTGGTGGGAGGGAGGGTTGGGAAGCTGGCTGGAGGTGGAGGTGGTGAAGTTTATTAATCTAATTAAAAATGAAGTTGCATTTCCATTTTCCAAAACCACCCATTCACCAGCGTACTGTGTCACTAGACATTATGTACGATTTTACTTTGCAACAGAAACCATTACATTTAAAAATTCATTACAGCAAGGCTAGTTAGACACATGATGGATGCAGCTTTAATCCTGCCATATATTATTACAGTTAAAATGTAAATGATGAAAAATATTTTGTGCTTATCAGCATTTATGTGGAAATGTGTTTTACAGTGATATATGGTGTTATATTTCTATTATTGTGATGAAAAAGAAAGCAATACAAAAAGACGAAGTGTTTATTAAAACATGAAAAAAAAAAGAAATAAATGGTTTTGCAGCACTGAAGAGATTATAGAAAGTAAATAAGCTAGATCAGACCTGTTTTATGTAGTAATTTTATAGTTTATTTTAATTATTTCAGTTGTAAAATATTGTTATACTGTTCATTAGTTCTGATTGTTCATATTAAACTATTGTAATGCAAATAAATAAATAATTAGAAAAAAAAAACAAAAATGGTCAGTCATTTCTAAATACTCGGCTAACCTAAGATTCACAATGTATTTATTTTATTATTTTAATATTTATTTTTATCTGTTTATTTATTTGGCTGCACCGGGTCTTAGTTCCAGCATGCTGGATCTTCTAGTTGTGCAAGTAGGATATAGTTCCCTGACCAGGAGTTGAACCCTGGCCTCATGTATTGGCAGTGCAGAGTCTTAAACACTGGACCACCAGGGAAGTCCCACAATACATTATATTTTGTTAAAGGCTTTAAGAAGTTCTTCTGCAAATAAAATTTTAGCTTTATCTATCCCATTGTTTAATCCTGTCTTTGTGAATTAGTTTGATGACAGAATTTTGTGTGTGTGAGAGGGATATCATACTAATCTCCAAAAATAAGCATTTGGTGAAACCTGTTGGAGGAGAAGGAGTACTGCACTGGGAGTCAGAAGCCCTGTGTTCTACTCCTGACTCATCAATACTGGCCCAGGGCATAAATCCTTAGTGTCTGTACCTTGTCAGTGCTGGATTGCCTTTAGCACCTTTACCAATGTTATGTCTTATTATGTATGGAATTAGGGCTGGAGTTCAGTGTAGAAGAGACTGTACTTCCTAGCATTTCAGGGAGAGGGGGGAACATGTGTCTCAATTCAGTTCAATGCTTAGTCATGTCCAACTCTTTGCGACCCCATGGACTGCAGCACGCCAGGCCTCCCTGTCCATCACCAACTCCCGGAGCTTACTCAAACTCACATCTGTTGAGTCAGTGATGCCATCCAACCATCTCCTATGTCACCCCCTTCTCCTCCTTCCTTCAGTCTTTCCCAGCATAGGGTCTTTTCCAATGAGTCAGTTCTTCACATCAGGTTGGCCGAAGTATTGGAGTTTCAGCTTCAGCATCAGTCCTTCCAATGAAGATTCAGGACTTATTTCCTTTAGGATGGACTGGTTTGATCTCCCTGCACTCCAAGGGACTCTCAAGAGTCTTCTCCGACACCATAGTTCAAAAGCATCATTTCTTTGGTGCTTAGCTTTCTCTATAGTCCAACTTTCACATCCATACATGACTACTGGAAAAACCATAGCTTTGACTAGACGGACCTGTTGGCAAAGTAATGTCTCTCCTCCTCAATATGCTGTCTACATTGCTCATAGGTTTTCTTCCAAGGAGCAAGTGTCTTTGAATTCCATGGCTAAAGTCACCATCTGCAGTGATTTTGGAGCCCCCCAAAATAAAGTCTCTCACTATTTTCATTGTTTCTCCATCTATATGCCATGAGGTGATGGGACTGGATGCCATGATCTTGGTTTCCTGAATGTTGAACTTTAAGCCAACTTTTTCAAACTCCTCTTTCACTTTCATCAAGAGGCACTTTAGTTCTTCACTTTCTGCCATAAGGATGGTATCATCTGCCTATCTGATGTTATTGATATTTCTCCCAGCAATCTTGATTCCAGCTTGTGCTTCATCCAGCCCAGTATTTTGCATGACGTACTCTGCATATAAGTTAAATAAGCAGGGTGAAAATATACAGCTTTGCCACACTCCTTTCCCTATTTGGAACCACTCTGCTGTTCCATGCCCAGTTCTAACTGTTGCTTCTTGACCTGCATACAGATTTCTCAGGAGGCCAGTAAGGTGGTCTGGGATTCCCATCTTTTGAAGAATTTTTCACAGTTAGTTGTGATCCACATAGTCAAAGGCTTTGGCACAGTCAATAAAGCAGAAGTAGAAGTTTTTCTGGAACTCTCTTACTTTTTCAATGATCCAGCAGATGTTTGCAATTTTATCTCTGCTTCCTCTGCCTTTTCTAAAGCCAGCTTGAACATCTGGAAGTTCATGGTTCACATACTGTTGAAGCCTGACTTGGAGAATTTTGAGCATTATTTTGCTAGCATGTGAAATGAGTGCGACTGTGGGGTAGTTTGAACATTCTTTGGCATTGTCTTTCTTTGGGATTTGAATGAAAACTGACCTTTTCCAGTCCTGTGGCCACTGCTGAGTTTTCCAAATTTGCTGGCATATTGAGTGCAGCACGTGCACAGCATCATCTTTTAGGATTTGAAATAGCTCAACTGGAATTCAATCACCTCCACTAGCTTGTTTCATAGTGATGCTTCCTAAGGCCTACTGACTTCACACTCCAGGATGTCTGGCTCTAGGTGAGTGATCACACCATTGTGGTTATCTGAGTCATTAAAATCTTTTTTGTCTAGTTCTTCTGTATATTCTTGCCACCTCTTCTTAATATCTTCTGCTTCTCTTGGGTCCATACCATTTCTGTCCTTTATTGTGCTCATCTTTGCATGAAATGTTCCCTTGGTATCTCTAATTTTCTTGATGAGATCTCTAGTCTTTCCCATTCCATTGTTTTCCTCTATTTCTTTGCATTGATCACTGAGGAAGGCTTTCTTATCGCTCCTTTCTATTCTTTGGAACTCTGCATTCAGATGGGTATATCTTTCCTTTTCTCTTTTGCTTTTTGCTTCTGTTCTTTTCTAAGCTATTTAAAAGGCTTCATCAGACAGCCATTTTTCCTTTTGGCATTTCTTTTCCTTGGGGATGGTCTTGATCCCTGCCTCCTGTACAATGTCACGAACCTTTGCCCACTGTTCTTCAGGCAGTCTGTCTATCAGATCTAATCCTTTGAATCTCTTTCTCACTTCCACTGTATTATCATAAGGGATTTGATTTAGGTCATACCTCAGTGGTCTAGTGATTTTCCCTGCTTTCTCCAATTTAAGTCTGAATTTGGCAATAAGGAGTTGAGCTGAGCTGCATTCAGCTCCCGGTCTTGTTTTTGCTGACTTGTATAGAACTTGTATAGAACTTCTCCATCTTTGGCTGCAAAGAATATAATCAAGCTGATTTCGATACTGACCATCTGGTGATGTCCGTGTGTGGAGTTATCTCTTTTGTTGTTGGAAGAGTGTGTTTGCTGTGACCAGTATGTTCTCTTGGCAGAACTCTTTTAGCTTTTGCCCTACTTCATTCTGCACATTTGCCAAGGCCAAATTTGCCTGTTACTCCAGGTGTTTCTTGACTTCCTACTTTCGCATTCCAGTCCCCTGTAATGAAAAGGATGTCTTTCTTGGGTGTTAATTCTAGAAGGTCTTGTAGGTCTTCATAGAACCATTCAACTTCAGCTTCTTCAGCATTACTGGTTGGAGCATAGACTTGGATTACCATGATATTGAATGGTTTACCTTGGAAACAAACATAAATCATTCTGTCGTTTTTGAGACTGCATCCAAGTACTATATTTTGGACTCTTTTGTTGACCATGAGGGCTACTCCATTTCTTCTAAGGGATTCTTGTGCATAGTAGTAGATATAATGGTCATCTGAGTTAAAATCACCCATTCCAGTCCATTTTACTTCACTGATTCCTAGAATGTCTATGTTCACTCTTGCCATCTCCTGTTTGACCACTTCCAATTTGCCTTGATTCATGGACCTAACATTCCAGGTTCTTATGCAATATTGCTCTTTACAGCATCTGACTTTACTTCTATCATCAGTCACATCCACAACTGGGTAGTGTTTTTGCTTTGGCTCCAACTCTGCATTCTTTCTGGAGTTATTTCTCCACTGTTCTCCAGTAGCATATTGGGCACCTACCAACCAGGGAGTTCATCTTTCAGTGTCCTACCTTTTTGCCTTTTCGGACTGTTCATGGGGTTCTCAGCACAAGAATAATGAAGTAGTTTGCCATTTCCTTCTCCAGTGGACCACTTTTTGTTAGAATTCTCCACCATGACCTGTCTGTCTTGGGTGGCCCTACCCGACATGGCTCATAGTTTCATTGAGTTAGACGAGGCTGTGGTGGACCACATTTTGTCAGAACTTTACACCATGACCCGTCCATCTTGGGTGGTCCTACATGGCATGGCTCATAGTTTCACTGGGTTAGACAAGGCTGTGGTCCATGTGATCAATTTGATTAGTTTTGTGATTGTGGTTTTTACTTCTGTTTCATTCTGGTTCTTAGTAATAAAATATGAGTGAGAGTGGGATGTGGCATTTCTAGGCCAAGTCAGTGTAAAGCTCCAAGTGGCACTCTAGTCTCCCTTCCCCCTGTCCTAGTAATCACAGAGAGGTTCTTACATTGATATTGGGGACCCCCAGACCAAATCAGCATGGAATGCTGCATCCCTGCCCTGGCAGCTGCCCTCGACAGTTGGCTGGATTCCAGCGAATTTTGCCTTAGTGAGAAATAAACTGTGGTGTTAACCACTGGGATTCCAGTGCTGTCTATTACCATAGCATAAGCCCAGCCTCTCCTGACTAATAAAGTAGGGCAACAACTTGAAATAAACTATCTGAACCAATGTTTTAATGCCTTTAGTTTCTGGCAATTAAAGGATCATCATAAATGAAATATATTACTTTTTTTAACTTCAAATAATGTTATTTAAGTCTCTATTTTTAAATGCCAAATTGTAAGAAGAGAATCACAATGCCATGCATTGGGTCTGTCCACGGAGTTCAGATTGCTTTTACATATGTTATTCTGGACTCTTGCCATCCAAGGAGCTAGAGAAATAGAGATATTATTATCCTTATTTTACAAAGAGCAGAGTGCTGTGCTCAAAGAGGCTAGGTAATGGCCTCAGAATCTCCAAAGAAACAAGTTTTACAATTATGTTCCCAGCTCATCTATTCTAATGTTCTACCTATTCACCTCTTGACTTTGTTCTGTTACATTACTTTGTGACATTTCCTCTTCAAACTCCTATAGCAATTTCTCTGGCCCTCTCTGGTGGGATGTTTTGCTTGTTCAGAATATTTACTTTAACAACCTTTACAGAGCCCCTGCAATGTGAAGAATAACATTTCTGGTTATCAGAGACAGGAATACAGACTTCATGGAAGAAAGATTAAAATGAATATTAGTCTCTAGGAGTTCACAGTCAGTTAGAGTTGAAGGAGGTGGAATGCTGTATAGCAAACAAGATACAAAAACACAGGGGCAGGAATAAAGACCCCAACTGTCCGAACGTGGAGTTCACCTGCCTGCAGGGCCCCAGACAGGACTCTGCTTTAGAATGTGAGAGAGATTGCTTTTACATGTAGTACCATGACTGGTATTAGAGCTTCCCGGGTGGTACAGTGGTAAAGAATCTGCCTGTCAATGCAGGAGATGTAAGAGATGCAGGTTTAATCCCTGGTGAGGAAGATCCCTGGGGAGAAGAAATGGCAACCCGATCCAGTATTCTTGCCTGGTAAGTCCCATGGACAGAGGAGCTTGGCAGACTGCAGTCAATGAGGTCGTAAAGAGTTGGACACAACTAAACAACTGAGCAGTCACATCACACACAGCATAAATGGTATTATGTTTTCAATAATTCAATTTACCAAAGAAAAATGGTATCATGACTAAATGTCTCTCATTCAAGGCTAAGGCAAAAATTATTTTTAGTGAGCCCGGCCATCTGGCAGAATTGTAAGAGCCTGGGCAAAGTCAGGAGAGCAGAGGGTGGATAGATGATGTACAAGATGCGATACTGATCACGTCCGATTTGCTTAAAGACTTCACATAATCAACTTGTATGAAGACTCCTCTCTGCCTTTAACATTGTGTCTGCCTGCAATGCGGAGACCCTGGTTTGATCCCTGGGTCGGGAAGATCCTCTGGAGAAGGAAATGGCAACCCACTCTAGTACTCTTGCCTGGAAAATCCCATGGACAGAGAAGCCTGGTAAGCTACAGTCCATGGGGTCACAAAGAGTCAGACATGACTGAGCGACATCACTTTCATTCTGCCTTTAACAAACTAACAATCTAATTAAGTAGGCTCTGTTAACAGATAATCAGAGAACAGTAGCCAGACTAATCAAACAGCATGGTTTTTCCTCGATTCTAAGAGGTCTCTGATACTTTCTATTATTTTATATCCAATGTCACTCTTTAGTTCAAGTCAAGATTATCTCATTAGAACTATTAAAAAGATTTCCTCCCTCTCCCCCTTCTCTTCTTCCAATATCTTTTGAACACTTATGAGCTAAGTCTTCTCTTATGTGCTAAGCTTAGCACGTAAGAACTGTACATATTATACATGTTATGTATACATGACTCTTAGATTACCAAGGACTACACATGACTTAAGTTATTTTATCTCCCTACTGTCTACAGAACTCCCCCTTAGCTTTATAATGTGTTCACGGTCTGAGTGTTTACTTACAACTTCTGCTCTACAGCCGTACCTGGAATGACCAACTGGAGTAAACTCAGAGAGAAAGAAAGAATATTGTAGCCATGAAATAAAAGCAAGGTGTCAAGAAGAGAGAGTCCTTGTGCCTAAGAAATAGTTTCCAACGTAGAAGCCATGGTCTTTTTTTTTTTTTTTTTTTCAGAATGTGACATCCCATCACTTCTGCCATACTCTGTTAGACATGAATAAGTAAGTTCCACCCCCACTCAAGGGGAGAATATTACACAAGAACCTGAAGACCAGGAAGTTCCACCCCCACTCAAGGGGAGAATATTACACAAGAACCTGAAGACCAGAAGACAGGACCTCCAGAGGCCATCTTAGAGGCTTCTAACTACAGAAAGAATGAGAGCTATTTGGCAGTTCTATAGAAAAGCCCATCAAAATTGAGCAACAATAGGGAAAGAGACCTCCAAGGGAAAATATCAAAATAGAACTAGAGATTATTGGATACATGTGACAATATATCAATATAGGTGAAAAATAGTATTGAGAGGCATATTGGAATTGTGTTGTATTAAGAAGAAACTGATGAAAATGTAAAGATAATTTCTCAAAGGAAAAGAACATATAACCAGGAAATTAACTTATGAAAGAAAACAAAACAAGAAAGAAAATAGAGTCATAGCATACTGCTTGTGAAAGTATGTGAAAGTGTTAGTTTGCTCAGTAGTGTCTGACTGTTTGTGACCCCATGGACTGTAGCCCACCAGGCTCCTCTGTCCATGGAAATCTAAAGGCAAGAATATTGAAGTGGGTTGCCGTTTACTCCTCTAGGGGATCTGCTCAAGTCAGGGATTGAATCTGGGTCTCCTGCATTGATGGCAGGTTCTTTTCCATCTGAGCCACGTTGGCTCAGCAGCAAATAATATTTACATGGACAAAATAATGTAAATGAGGACTCGACAAAATTGTGACGTAACTATGCTCAAAGAGAGGGAAGGAAGAAACAATTAAAGAATATGGAGGGGACACACTACTAAAGCCTCATCTACCATAGTGGGTCAATAGATCATTTCTAAAGTTGAGATCAGGTTAATAAATAATTCTTAAAATGCTTAAATCAGGAAGTCAGCATTGATGTATTATTTAGAAACAAGAAGGAAAATATCAAATAATAGTCAAATATTTCAAAGTTTCTAGAGGCTGGAACTAAGCCATAATGGGAAAAATTAAGTCTCTGCTGTTTTTCATTATAAGACTTGAAGGCATTTTAGCTTTTCTTTAAAAAAAAAACTATGAACATATGCTTATTTAATGAAAATAAAATAATTTGAAAACAAATATACGTACAAATATACTTTAGGCATGGTATTAGGTGAGAAGCATACAAAGATGAATAAAGACCATGTCTGATTTCAAATTTCTATACTCTAGTAGAACCTACAGCATAGTCACAAAGCTATTTTTTTTTCTTTCTTTTCATTGCTTTTACAATAAATGTGTCTGATTAGGATTTATCTTTGCCTACTGAAATAGAAAGGATTTCTGGTTAACTGAGTTTTAACGACTTAAAGACAGAAGTCTCTCTCCACTTTGCCTGTCTTCCCTTTTCCGTGTAACTTTTTGTTTTATTTTGGTTGGGGGTTTGCTTTTGGTTTTAGTTTTCTTGGCCATACCACATTGCATGTGGAATATTAGTTCCCCGACCAGGGATCGAACCCTTCTTGCCCGCTGCAGTAGAAGGATGAAATCTTAATCACTGGATCCCTGGCAAGTGCCTCTCTGTACCTTTCCCAGCACAGCAGATTCACCTTCCACTGGAAACACACAGAGAAAAACTGACTCTACCCTTTTACTCAAAATGAGGACACCTGAGACTGTAGTTGGTGTCCGTTCCATGTGAGCTTCAAGGACTGCTGCTGCTTAGCAAACTGGCCTAACTGGCCAGGAGTAACCAAGTGTGATTCCAGGTCCAAGCCACTGATCACGTCTGAAGTATTACGCTTGAAACCCAGGGAGAGAGGAATGTACTTATTGGAAAAATGTGTTTTTGCCATAAAACTTCTGAGAAAATATAAGCTGCAAACTAGTTAACATTTTTCTTCTGGACAGCTGGTCAGATATAAAAGTCAGCTGGTGATAGCTTTTATAAGCAAATATGATTACCGTGGCAGAGCAATTCTAGGAGCAGGAACAGCTTTATAAATACCAACAGCTGGCCAGTTGAAGGAGATAACCTCTGCCTTTTTTTTTTTTTTTTTTCCTTGTTTTTGGAGCAGCACACAGTCTGGAGTTGGAAACTGTCTTCTGGAATAACAGAAGGGTTGGATTTTGAAGCTCATGTATCAACAAAAAGCATACTTGTCTAGGGATTCAATAGTTTAATAGAGCCTGGCTTTTGGTAACCAATGCAAAAATGAAGACACTAAAAAGTATACTGTTCTCAGTTTGTAGAATTCTTTGCAATTCACCAAGGGTCATGGAAATAAAGACTATGGATCAATGGCACTCACATTAGAAATAGGGGACATGAGGACTTCCCTGGTGACTCAGAGTGGAAGAATCTGCCTGCCAGTGCAGGAAGCATGGGTTCAATCCTTGATCTTGGAAGATCCCCCATGCTGTGGAGCAACTAAGCCTGTGTGCCACAACTATTGAACCTGTGCTGCAGAGCTCATATGCTGCAACTGCTGAGCCCACATGCACTAGAGCCTGAGCTCCACAACAAGAGGAGCCACTGCCACGAGAAGGCCACACATCACAGCTAGAAAAAAGCCCCCACTTTCTTCAACTAGAGAAAAGCCTGAGCAACAATGAAGACCCAGGACAGCCAAAAATAAATAAACAAAATTATTAAAAATAAATAAATAGGGGACATAAAAAAATACTAATATCCAGGATCCAATTGTGCCAATCCTTGGAATAGGGCTTCAGCATTAGTGTTTTTCAGTAAGAATGTTAGGTCGTTCTAATGTGGTTAGCACTATCTGAGGGGATGTTAAGAATGGGAAGTGCGGTATGGTGAAAAAAACTTGGACATGAAACACATCAATCCTTCATTTACTGGCTGTGTGACTTTGGATCAGAATCTCAGGGTCTTTAGGTTTTGGTTTCTTCATTTGCAAAATGAAGAATTGGAATCTTCTTAACCTTTATTAGAAAATTTAATTCTCAGGAGAAGTCCTCTGAAAGCACTTTGCAAATGATGATACTCAGATCCAATATCAGTTATGAGGTTCTTCTGACCCTAGTTCTAACACACGGAAGTATCATGTGAGAAAATAAAACAAAACTCACAGCAGCCTGACAACAGCTGGAAACTCTGGATGGTCAGTCTTTCCAAGAAAATCTGTACAAAGCATAACATTATGGTCATCAAAACCCAAATGATCACCTCTTGATAAGACTAACCAAGAAAGTAAAATTCAAAAAATGGAACTTGGAGAAGGAGAAAGACTAAGAAAGAAAATTCAGGAAGAAGGAATCTACAAGACCTCCGTGATCCTCCTGACATCCCAGCCCTGGAAGCTTGCTTTTGTTTTCATTTACATCAGCCCTGCTCTTTGAGTGCTGACTCATGCTGATGTAGGTCAACTGCCTAACACCGAGTAGACGCTTCAGTATCAATTCAAATATGGTCTAAAATCTCAATATGAAGAAATATTCTCATTATAAAGTTGTATCTACACTAGGTACAGTTTGGACTCTGAAAATGTAAAGAAGCTGAGGAAAGAAGGACGTGTGAGCCATAAAGAATATGAGACCCAAAGTCTGGCCACAAAAGCTCAGTCACAAAGCCATTATTAACCGCCATCTCAGCAACAGTGCAGAACACAGGACTATATTTGCCTGAAGCCCTCTTTATCCAGGGGAATTAAACCCTCAGCCTCTAAAGATAACCTCCTGGGGTTCCTGGCAATCATACCCTCTAACTGGTGTTAAAGTGATGTAATCACTGTAGGAGCAAATATGGGGGGAGTCATTCAACAGGAGAGGGTCTGAGCTGAAACTCCAAGGTAGACAGGATTGAACAAGTCAAACAAAAAGGATGTTAAGAAAGCAAACAACATGACTAAAGGGAAAGCTGCAGGCCAAAATAAATGAGACATTAATTATAATCTATTTTTAGGTAAGAGCAGCTAGCTGCCAGTTTATGTGGGGTGAAACCAGTCTCTGGAGAGGTCTGAGTACCAGTGGCATTTTTCTCTACCATATTTCTGAGTGTAGATGACTTCTGGTAAAGTCGGTTGGAGAGCATCATTTCTTTGGTTTTCTAGTCTTTTTTTGGCTTGTTTTAAGAAGGTCATGGTTTTTAGAGGAAAAAACAAACAGCCTTCTGCTGTAAAGGCACAAACTTGTTCTCCATTCATTGAACATTTATTCATTCCACAAGTGTTGAGTTTGGGTGAGTGGTGGCAGAGGAACTTGAAGCTATTTATTTGTTTTTAGCATCTTCTATAAGTGAGGCCCTTTGCTAAGTATTGAGGACTCAGTGCTAAGCATTTCAGGATTCCTGCCTGTAAGAAGCTTACAAGAATCCTGCGATTGAGAAAGCAAGGGAAGTAGGCAGATGAGCTATGTGACCTTCGACAAATGACTCACCCGTGGATTTTAAAATGTTGAAATGGATTAGTATTTAGAACCACTTCATGAGGCAGTTGAGAGTATTTGATAGAATAATGCATGTAAAACACTCAGCACTGTGCCAGGCACATAATAAGCACGTTATAAATACTAACTATTGGTGCTCCTAACCACGTCACAAAGCTTAATCAGGGCAGGCAGAGGGGAGGGGTAGGTTATTCTCTGGTGCTGAGACCACTGTTAGCACTCAGCCAGCAGGCTCTCCTGACCAAATGAACATGTATCTGGCTGGATTCCACAATTCGAACCTTACAACTTTGGGTTCTCTAAGCTTCTCCCCGAGAGCTGCACTCACAGACTCGATGAAAGGCAACTGGCCATGCTTACCAGTTTAAGCCCACTAGTCCCCTGCCATATGCCAGACATATGTGTTCTCACGGTAAACAATCACATATAAAAAGAAGAAGGAAAGAAAATGACAGTTGTTGCTTTTCCAGTGGAAAGGATAGGGGTAACCTACAATACAGACATTGTCATTTACAAGACGTAAGCGAAGCCCTTGGACTACTCAGGCCGAGTGTTTCCACTTGGACAGAGCAGCTGCTAGCCAGATGGTCGCTTGCGGGCAGATCCAGGCTGGGAACCTCGGCATGGCTTGTGATGAGCAGGAGGAGTAAATGCAAAACAAAACTTGCTTTCCTTTGGAAAATATTGCCTCAGCCTGCTGAGGGAATTTGCCTCATCAGAAACCACAGTTAAAGTGCTGGTGATTAGTAAGAGATGATGGAGATGAGCTTCTTGCTTCTTATCTTCAAACAAAGGAAGCCTCTGGTCTCCCTACAACACTCTTATTTCTGGCACTGAGCCAGGTGATGGGTAGGATTTGCTCCTAAATGATTCAAAGACAATCAGTTTTAGGATACAGTGTCTTTGTGATGCTTGAGGACTGGGCTTCCTTAATGAAAAAGTTCTTTTGAGAGATTTTAGGCTTTTTAAGGATGAAATTTTTGGCCTCAACTTGATGGTGCAGGTTCCTTTATTTGAAGGCCCCTTACAACCAAGGATAACATCTGAGAAACTTTTGTAGGGCTAACACTATGTGCTCAATAAATGGTGAGTGTGTGTCAGGGGTTTGGGTGGTCAGTGCACGAGAAAGACAAACAAAGAAACTCATGAAGGAAAAGAGAAAACAGGAGAAAGTAAGAGGGAAATGAGAAAGTGGAGGAAGAAAGGAGCAAAGGGATGAAGAAGGCAGCGTAGACTATGGACCATGGAAGCCAAGTAGGGCACACACCTCTCAAGAGATGAAAATATGGGGAAGGTTTTGTCTCTTTAGCAGATTATTAAAGATTGGACTGAACAACTGGACCTGCCAGAAAGTATAGTACAGATGACCTTGTATAAAACCTACTGGCATGAACTGGAGATCACTGGAGAACAAGAAGAAAACTCTTAATGGGCCTGAGCTTTCCGTCTGAATTGACTGAAGTCACCTGGAAATGACTAGCTCAAACAAACTGCAGCAAGTAGAACAGAGGACAATGAGAGAAAGACCAACTACAATAAAAATAAAGATGGTTTCTGCACACTTGAAGTTTTAGCATCAGCTGTGCATCAAATGTTTCCAACTTAATTCAGTTAGACAAGTGTTTGTGGAAAGCTTGCTGTGACAACTGAAAAGCCATATTTTTCCCACATGCAAAGTTCTTTTGCTTTGAATTGAGAATTAAGTCAATCAGGGGATCTCTCAGTGGTGATTCAGACATTCATTTATTTTTTTTTTGTAATTAATTTATTTTTTATTGGAGGCAAATTATTTTACAATATTATATTGGTTGGTTTTGCCATACATTGACATGAATTCGCCCCGGGTTTACATAAGTTCCCCCTCCTGAACCCCCCTCCCACCTCCCTCCTCCCTCCTCCCTTTATCCTCCCTCTGGGTCATCTCCGCATGCCAGCCCCGAGCCTCCTGTAACATGCATTGACCCTGAACTAGTGATTCATTTCACATATGACAACATACGTGTTTCAATGACATTCTCCCAAATCATCCCACCCTCACCCTCTCCCACAGAGTCCCAAAGACTGATCTATACATCTGTGTCTCTTTTGCTGTCTCGTATACAGGGTTATCATTTGCATCTTTCTAAATTCCATATATATGCGTTAGTATGCTGTATTGGTGTTTTTCTTTCTGGCTTATTTCACTCTGTATAATAGGCTCCAGTTTCATCCACCTCATTAGAACTGATTCAAATGTATTCTTTTTAATGGCTGAATAATACTCCATTGTGTATATGTTCCACAGCTTTCTTATCCATTCGTCTGCAGATGGACATCTAGGTTGCTTCCATGTCCTGGCTATTATAAACAGTGCTGCAATGAACATTGGAGTACATGTGTCTCTTTCAATTCTGGTTTCCTCGGTGTGTATGCCCAGGAGTGCGATTGCTGGATCATATGACAGTTCTATTTCCAGTTTTTTGAGGAATCTCCACACTGTTCTCCATAGTGGCTGTACTAGTTTGCATTCCCACCAACAATGTAAGAGGGTTCCTTTCTCTCCACATCCTCTCCAGCATTTATTGCATGTAGACTTTTGGGTAGCAGCCATTCTGATAGGTGTGAAATGGTATCTCATTGTGGTTTTGATTTGCATCTCTCTGATTATGAGGGCAGACATTCATTTTTTTAAAGGTAGGGTCTCAGAGAAACAATCTCTCAAATGTCTCCCAGCTATGGGAATCTTGATTTCAGGGTTTCTATATCATGATGATACCCTTTATCTACACAACAGTCTTCAACTACAGGGTGTGAAATTGTCATTATTATCAAGTTAGTTAAAAAGGGGGGAAATGAAAAGCAGAGGTCAACAAAGGACTTGCCAAAGAGAGTCACTCAATAGTAAACTAAGACATAAACCCTGGTCTTCTAATATCAAGAGCACTACGCTTCTGTTCTATCCCATTCACTCATGGATACAGCTTATGGACTTTATTTTGCAGGTTCAGAAACTAGATTTTTAACAACTCACTGAGGGACAACTGAGTTCTCAATCTAGATTTGCAATCTCATTCATAACAGACTAACTTCTACCAGAGAAGGAGAAGAAATCACTGGTTCTAGAGTAAGAGACCTTATCTGTCCAGGAAATTCTGGAGTTAACTGGAAAACACAGACTGAATCTGTGTGTGTGTGTGTGTGTGTGTGTATGTGTGTGCACACATACACACATGTGTTTCTTTATTTTTCTTTGTTCACTTACTGCATGAAGTGTGCTAACTTGATTGAGCACCTTGCTGTTTCTGGAGAGCATCATCCAGGAGGGGGCTCGAGGTACCTTAGGTCCTGCTGTAGACTGTGTACTTGTTACTCAACCTTGAGCTCTAGACATAAGGAGCTTTGTCTCCCTGACCTTTCTTTGTGCTGAGAGGGATTTTCATTCAGTGGGATGGCCATTGCAGTCTAGTTGTGAGAAGGTCTATTTCTATGGATCAGGGCAGAAAGCCACTGCTTGTTAGCACATCAGGGACAAGGTATGCATAATCAGAGATTGGAGAGCCAGTAAGAAGAGGTTTTTCTCTGATGGATCATACCATCGTCATCAGCTTGCTCATCCCCAAACACTGGAGTGAACCAAATTAGTACAGTGACTGTATTTTCTAAACTCATGTTTGGTACAGGAATTTTGACATTTTTTGCTCTTTTTGGTGTATCAATTTTTTGAAGTCTGTAAGGTTCTAAACATTGAATCACATTATACGTTCTCTTTTATGTATGTATATCTTTTTTCCATGCCACTTCTATAAAAAGAATCTTTAAATTCTTTTTACGAGATGCTTCAACAACAGCAAGGAGATCCAACCAGTCCATCCTACAGGAGATCAGTCCTGGGTGTTCTTTGGAAGGACTGATGTTGAAGCTGAAACTACAATACTTTGGCCACCTGATGCAAAGAGCTGACTCATTTGAAAAGACCCTGATGCTGGGAAAGATTGAGGGCAGGAGGAGAAGGGGACGACAGAGGATGAGGTGGCTGGATGGCATCACCGACTCAATGGACATGGGTTTGGGTGCACTCCGGGAGTTGGTGATGGACAGGGAGGCCTGGCATGCTGCAATCCATGGATTTGCAAAGAGTCAGACATGACTAAGCGACTGAACTGAACTGACGTAACCACTATTTATCTTTTTAAATTGCACTTACTGAAAATAAGAAAATTATGTGGAATTAGAATCATCACATTTCTATACTAGTTGCAGTCCCTTATATAATAAAAGGGCTTCCCTGGTGGCTAAGACAGTAAAGAATTTGCCTGCAATGAGGAAGACCTGGGTTCAATCCCTGGGTTGGGAAGATCTTCTGGAGAAGGGCATGGCAGCCCACTCCAGTATTCTTGCTTGGAGAATTCCAGGGACAGAGAAGCCTGTCAGTCCATTGGGTCACAGTCAGACACAATTGAGTGACTTTCACTATATGATAAATATTATAATGTTCTTTTATTTCCCAAAACTGCTTCAATTTTTTAAAAAATAGTTTGTTGCTAAAAACAAGCCAAAAAAATTATGGCTTTGGGATTTAGGCTCACACAGTTTTCGTAAACCTATGCTAGAACTACATGGTGTGTGGCATATAATGTACGATGCTGTAGACATGATGACATCCTTCCTGCTCATTAGAGAGCCTTCAGCTGCCTGCCCCTTCAGATATTATCTCAGACACAGAAAGCCACTTTGCCCAAAGTCATTTCCTTCCTGGGAGAGCTCAGATACTATTAATATCATTGGTCAGGGCAGGGAATAAAATCCTAGTCATTTCAGTGGGTACCACTCAAATGGCCAGCTAAGTCTGTCTTGTTGAGTCACCAAGTCGTGTCCGACTCTGGAATCCCATGAACTGTAGCACTCCAGGCCTTCTTGTCCCTCTCTCTATTAAGCTTGTACTGAAGATCAGCTTTCCCTGTTTCTAATCCTGCTTCCTTTTATTTCCTTTAACAGCTCTTGACACCAGGAATATCTCATAATAAACATCTTGGCTCCTAAACTCTGTATCAGAGTGTGCTTCCCAGACAATTCGACCTGTGGCTTGCAACGAGAACATAAAGTTCTTGAGAACAGGAATGTTTGTCTTGTTCACAGATGCCATATATCCTTAGTTCCTGGGACAGTATCTGGCAATGGATAAATAAATAGATACAATGAATGAATAGGATTATCCTGGTAGAGAGTACTCTCCAGACAGTAAGTAAAAAACTAGAGGTAGGAGGGAGTCTGGAACCTTCAGCACTCATTATTTTCCTGACAGTGCAGAGAAGAGTGTGAATGGGAGAGGGACCGGGGGAGAGGCAGTTGGTTAGGAGGAAGGCCCTTGATGAGAGCCACAACCTGGAACCAGATGCAGGCCTACCAGGTTTCGATCATAAGCTCCTTTAAAGACAGAGTCTGTTTAAAGGTCCTAGGGCTTAATGTCTAAAAGGTCTTCTGAAAATATTAACAAATTGAACAGTCTGGACTAACAAATTGGACTGTGTCTGGACTACTTAGTAAATAGCACCGTAGTCTGACTATTGGAATTTATTTGAAGGGGTAAATTGAATCGATGGGCTAAAGAGAACATGAAACTTCCCTTCCCATAGAATTTTCTTTTTTAAAGGCAGTCATTCAGGGACTTCCCTGGTAGTCCAGTGGTTAAGAACCCACCTTGCAATGCAGGGGACGCGACTTCAATCCCTGGTGGGGGGACTAAGGGCCCATGCGTGGGGCAGCTAAGCCTTTATGCCACACCTACAGCTGTGAACCACAATGAAAGATCCCCTGTGACACAGCAAAGACTCCATGTGCCACAGCAAAGAGTCAACACAGACAAACAAATAATTCTTTTAAAAGAGACAGTCATTCAGTGAAAGGCTACTGTTGTCTCTGAGGGGAAAAACATGATATATGGAATATTTGACTTTACACATTTATATATGACTATGAAATCAGTAAATCAGTGTCAAAATGTTCTGGGAATGTTTACTTAACACGAGATAGTTTAAAAGAATGAAAGTGTTGGGTTCAAAAAGAAGGAAAACTCACAGACTCCAGTTAAGGGAACATGGCCAACCTTTTTCTTGATCATGTCTTGATAGCACATCCATCCCCCTCCTCCTTGCAAAAAAGCAGAGCATATTGTCTTGTCTGCTCAGGCTGTCTTATCCAAATGACACTGGCTGAATGACTAAAACAACAGAAATTTCTTTCTCACACTTATGAAGTTTGGGAAGTCCAAAATCAAGGTGCCAGTGGATTCAGTTGCTAATGAAGGGTCTCTTCTTAGCTTGCAGGTGGGCCTCCTTCTTGCTATTAAATACATCCATCATGTAATAGCCTCAATATATGTGGAGAGAGAGAGAGAGAGAGAGGAAGGGAGGGAGGGAGAGAGGAACAAGCTTGCTATCTGGTATCTCTTTTTATAAGGACACTCATTCTCTCAGATCAGGGCCCAGTGCTTATGACCTCATTTAATCTTAATCACTTTTTTACGGGGCCTCATCTCCAAATATCATCACATTGAGGGTTAAGGCTTCAAGATATGAGGTTTTTGGGGACCCAAAACTTTCAGTCCATAACATATATACAACTCCTAAAATTCTCTGTAGAGTGCTCTGAAGAACTAGAAATTTCTAGTATGAACCTAGTATAATCACAATTAAATAAAACATTTTTGTGGTCTGCTTTAATGTCACTGGGGCTTTCCTGGGTCTAGAAGATCCACTGGAGGGGGGTCTAGCTACTCATTCCAGTATTCTTGCCTGGAGAATTCCACAGACAGAGAAGCCTGGTAGGCTATAGACCATGTGATTTCAAAGAGTCAGACACTACTGAGTGATGAACTTCATTTAGCAAAACATTCAGTTCAGTTCAGTCGCTCAGTTGTGTCCGACTCTCCGGGACCCCATGGATCACAGCACGCCAGGCCTCCTTGTCCATCACCAACTGTGAGAGTTGAACTGTGAAGAAAGCTGATCGCCGAAAAATTGATGCTTTTGAACTGTGGTGTTGGAGAAGACTCTTGAGAGTCCCTTGTACCGCAAGGAGATCCAACCAGTCCACTCTAAGGGAGATCGATCCTGGGTGTTCATTGGAAGGACTGATGCTAAAGCTGAAACTGCAATACTTTGGCCACCTCATGCGACTATTTGACTCACTGGAAAAGCAAAACATTAAGCTTTAATAAATATGAATGACCCAATCAATGTCTCCAGTACACTGATGAAGGATATGGCAGAAATGCTGACACTATAAACACCCTTCTCTGGGAACTACAGACGCGTTCTATCATTTTGCCTCCATATAAAACAGACAGCAAATCATTCTCTTGAAAAGCAAAGCAGATGGGCAAAGCGGCTGTGTTCATTTTTCCAGATAAACAGAATGTACAGTCCATTTGAGGAGAGGATTCAGAGGTTTGCATGGCTTGTGGATTGTCTTGAGAATTGGACCTAAACATTTCAATGTAAAGTTTAGCATCCTATCTTTTTGCTGAGTCCCTAGGACAGGCCAAGACTGTCTTTACTCTGCCTTGTCAAGCCTTCTAGGTTTCACTTAATGAGGACCACTTTCACCAGAGTGAGATACAAGCCCTGTCACGATGTGTGAGATCACACTGGAGCAGAACCAAGAACGACCCAAGCCAGCCAGCCCTCCTGCGGCAGTGAACAACTCACGCTCCGTTCCCTTGGCCAGCCTACCTTTGTGAACTGAGCCCTTCCGTGTCTGGCTAACTTAAGGCCAGAGAACTTCACGCCTTATGGAAATAGAAAGTTGAGGCTTCCAGGTCTGCTTTCAAACAGGGACTGGGATGCAAAAGGATTCATGCATTAGGCAGTCTTTTCAGCAGAAAAACATTTGGAGAAATGTTACGGTGGAGACTGTTTCCAGTTCAAACTGCATTTCGAGGCTTGTGGTTAAAGCGTGGATTCAGAAAGCATCGTTTCAAAATGCACAGACCTGGCTGAAATCACCGCGTTGCTTTCTCTGCCTTTCTAACTTTTCCACCAGGTCTGGTCTCACTCTCACTGTGCTTCCTTTTCTCTTCTCTCTCCCGTTTGTCCTCTGCCTTCTTCTTGCCCCTTTAATCCCCCTTTTCCTTTCCTCCTTCAGTTAATTTTCTCTTCTGGTCCCTACATTCCTTTCTTTTCTCCTTGTCATCAGTTGCTTCTCTTAATTTATTTTCCTTTTGTTTATTTACTTTTTTCCTTCTTTCCTTTCCTTGTATTTGCCAGTTTGTTTGTAAAATGAAGTGGAAGCCAGCTGCAGACAATGTTTTATTTGATTGTGACTATTCTAGATCCATATGAACCAGAAAAAATACAGAATTTCAGGACAATCAAAAGAGAATTATGAGAGTATTCTTTACTTTTTGCAAGGAAGAAAAGGAAGGTGTATGTCACTGAGACATGAGCAACAGAGAAAAAAGTCGTGCACCTTCCCCTAAATGTAGTTAGCTCTTTATTTTTTCCCACCTTTATTCTCACATTATTGTCACTGTAATCATTCTTCAAGATGAGTACATACTACACTTAATATATAGAATACTGTTATTGATGTGTAACTGATTCACTTTGCTGTATAGTAGAAACACATATTAAATCAACTATACCCTGGTGGCTCAGAGGTTAAAGTGTCTGCCTCCAACGCGGGAGACCCGGGTTCGATCCCTGGATCGGGAAGATCCCCTGGAGAAGGAAACGGTAACCCACTCCAGTATTCTTGCCTGGAGAATCCCATGGACAGAGAAGCCTGGTAGGCTACAGCCCACAGGATCGCATAGAGTCGGACACGACTGAGCTATGGAACGGAAGGAATACTCCAATAAAAATGTAAAAAATAATAAAATGTGCACAATAAAAATGATTCAAATTTTTAAATAAAATAGTAACAAAATAATAATTCTAAAAAAAGAAAAGAAAATGAAAACCCTGATGGATTATTTAAGTCAAAGATGGCATAATTAGTGACCCTACTCACCCCTCCTCATGTGGCAGCAGGATTAACAAGCCCTCCCCTCACCCACTCCTAGTTATAGTTACACAAATTATACCAAAGGCTAAGGCCACCAATGGCCTATCATTTGAACAAAAATAACAGTAGAGTAGTTCTAAAATAACCCCATCATATAACACAGGTTTGGATTCTTGAGTCATTTAACAGATGTTTACTGCTTGCTTATATGTGTGCTAGCATCTGAATACAACCATGAATTAAAACCAATTCACTTTTTATTTAGTAAATTACAGTCTTAAAGTAGGACTTGTTTTTCCTATTTAAGACACATTATGTCATATTGCCTAAAATAGGGTATTTGCAGTCAGGCAAGTCTGGACTCCAATCCTGATGTCACCTTCTAACGGTTGTGTGACTTCAGACAGTTACTTACCTCTGAGCTTCAAAAAATAATTCATAAACTAGAGATAATTACTACCTTCAGAATAGCTGTAATTATGAAAGTTAATGTGATGATCATGATGCCTGCCCTGGTAGATATTAGTATTAAATTAAAATACAGAATTATAATGTTCGGATGGTTGCACAACCCTGTAGAGTTACTAAAAATCATTGAATTGCACCTTTAAAATGGGTGGATTTTCTGGCATGTAAATTATACTTCAGTAAAGCCATATATCCCCAGGAAAAAAAAATGCTAAAAGGTTGCCTGAGGAGGCCTTACAAGTAGCTGAGAAAAGAAGAGAAGCTAAAGGCAAAGGAGAAAAGGAAAGATATACCCATTTGAATGCAGAGTTCCAAAGAATAGCAGGTAGAGATAAGAAAGCCTTCCTCAGTGATCAATGCAAAGAAATAGAGGAAAACAATAGACTGGGAAAGACTAAAGATCTCTTCAAGAAAATTGGAGGTGCCAAGAGGAGATTTCATGCAAAGATGGGCACAATAAAGGACAGAAATAGTATGGACCTAAGAGAAGCAGAAGATATTAAGAAGAGATGGCAAGAATACACAGAAGAACTGTACAAAAAAGATCTTCACGACCCAGATAACCATGATGGTTTGATCACTCACCTACAGCCAGACATCCTAAAATGTGGTCAAGTGGGCCTTAGGAAGCATCACTACGAACAAAGTTAGTGGAGGTGATGGAATTCCAGTAGAGCTATTTCAAATCCTAAAAGATGATCCTGTGAAAGTGCTGCACTCAATATGCCAGCAAATTTAGAAAACTCAGCAGTGGCCACAGGACTGGAAAAGGTCAGTTTTCATTCCAATCCCAAACAAAGGCAATGCCAAAGAATGTTCAAACTACTTCACATTGTACTCATCTCACATGCTAGCAAAGTAATGCTCAAAATTCTCCAAGCCAGGCTTCAGCAATACGTGAATCTTGAACTTCTAGATGTTCAGGCTGGATTTAGAAAAGGCAGAGGAACCGGAGATCAAATTGCCAACATCTGTTGGATCATTGATAAAGTGAAAGAGTTCCAGAAAAACAACTATTTCTGCTTTGTTGACTATGCCAAAGCCCTTAACAGTGTGAATCACAACAAACTGTGAAAAATTCTGAAAGAGATGGGAATCCCAGACCACTTTAATGGCCTCCTGAGAAATCTGTATGCAGGTCAACAAGCAACAGTTAGAGCTGGACATGGAACAATGGACTGGTGGGGAAATGAGCAAATCAAGGCTGTATATTGTCACCCTGCTTATTTAACTTACATGCAGAGTACATCATACAAAATGCTGGGCAGGATGAAGCACAAGCTGGAATCAAGATTGCTGGGAGAAATATCAAAAACCTCAGATACGCAGATGACACCACCCTTATGACAGAAAGCAAAGAACTAAAGAGCCTCTTGATGAAAGTCAAAGAGGAAAGTGAAAAAGTTGGTTTAAAACTCAAGATTCAGAAAACTAAGATCATGGCATCCAGTCCCATCACTTCATGGTAAATAGATGGGGAAACAATGGAAACAGTGAGAGACTTTATTTTGGGGGCTCCAAAATCACTGCAGATGATGACTGCAGCCATGAAATTAAAAGATGCTTGCTCCTTGGAAGGAAAGCTATGACCAACCTAGACAATTTATTAAAAAGCAGAGACATTACTTTGCCAGCAAAGGTCCATCTAGTCAAACCTATGGTTTTTCCAGTAGTCATGTATGGGTGTGAGAGTTGGAATATAAAGAAAGCTGAGCACCGAAGAATTGATGCTTTTAAACTGTGGTGTCAGAGAAGACTCTTGGGGGTCCCTTGGAGTGCAAGGAGATCCAACCAGTCAATCCTAAAGGAAATCAGTCCTGAATATTCATTGGAAGGACTAATGTTGAAGTTGAAACTCCAATACTTTGGCCACCTGGTGTGAAGAACTGACTCATTGGAAAAGACCCTGATGCTGGAAAAGTTTGAAGGCAAGAGGAGAAGGGGATGACAGAGGATGAGATGGTTGGATGGCATCACCGACTCGATGGACATAAGTTTGAGTAAACTCCGGGATTTGGTGATGGACAGGGAAACCTAGTGTGCTGCAGTCCATGGGGTTGCAACAAGTCAGACATGACTAAGTGACTTAAAGCCATATATGTGTATATGGGCTTGAATATATATATTCAGACTTGAAAAGAACTGTAGATATACTGACATGAAGTTCAGAATTAAAAATATATTTTCAGGGACTTCCCTGGTGTTCCAGTGGTTAAGAATCTGCCTTGCAGTGGATGGAACCTGGGTTAAATCCCTGGTTGGGGAACTAAGATTCCACATGTCTTGGAGTAACTGAGCCTGTTCACCACAACTAAAGAGGTCATGCACTGCAATGAAGATCCATATGATGCAATGAAGATCCTGTGTGCTGCAACAAAGACCCAACACAGCCAAATAAATAAACTGGATTTTTTTTTAATTTATTCTCCAAAAGGGGGAAGTTCAGGGCAGGTAAAGGCAGGTACGAGAAGTGTCAAGACATTCTTAAGAAAGGGTCAGCATAATATGAAGTCACCAGGTGAATGGAAGTATTTTAATCAAAGCAGGAATCAAAGTTTGGGATAGTAAGACTGAATATCATGCTACAGATTTTGGATATAATCCATGAGATAGTGAAAAAAATTAAATGCTTTTATGCCAAAGGCAAAAAAAAAAAAAAAAAAGATTTGAAGCTGTGTTCTGTTAATGCAGACATGAAGACAAGTTAGAAATCTACTTCCAAAACACCTTAGAGTTAATGAGAACCTAACTAGCAAAGGAAGCAAAAAGGAGGGAACAAATGGAAGAGATCCTGGGGAGGCAGGTACCAGACAACGGATGAACACATTGACGGACTGCCAAGAGGAATACAGAAGAAGAAATCAAAATGACTTAGCCTTTTAGCCTGGGACTCAAATTTGAAGTAGATTGACCTTTAATTACAAATGGCATGTATGGATGAATTTTCAGTCAGATGTTTAGCAGATTGGTAAAATGTGGGTCTGAAATTCTGGAACCAGAGATAGTCATTTATGTGAAAAATAGTGCTACTTGAGCTACAAATTAGACCTTAAATTTATTTTGAGTCTCTAACCTCTTAACCGGGAAGATCCCCTGGAGAAGGAAACGGTAACCCACTCCAGTATTCTTGCCTGGAGAATCCCATGGACGGAGAAGCCTAGTAGGCTACAGTCCACGGGGTCGCAAAGAGTCGGACACGACTGAGCGACGGAACGGAACGGAACCTCTTAACCTCTTCACCTGAAGCTCTTGTTTGATCCCCATATGACTAAAATTAGCCATGTAAGAATGAGACTTTTTCTAAAGAAAAATGTCTAAGGACTTTTTCTAAGCTTTCATCTAATTCTCAAAGAAGTCTGTGACCTCAAAAAGGTTAAGAGCCACTGGTCTAAGCCGTGTTAGTTGAATGAAAGAAACCAGACGGTTGTGTGAACTGCTCATTCTCTTCTTCCTCCCAAAGGGCTGGCTCAGGTAAGTATGTAGAGAGATACCCTTGGGCCTCATTGTTGGTTCATGGCACTGTTCCCCACTTCCATATTTATAAGTCAGCTTCACCGTCATGCTCCAGGCTCCAGATTATTTGTTTGCAGTTGCTCTGGTTATTGTCCAAAGAGAAACACATTTTAAATGCTCTGCTAGTTCAAATTTAATTGTGAAGAAATATACTCAGAATCATTTCTGAACTGGAATATCTCTGTTAATTGCATTGACACATCTAAGATCAGCTTTCTGGAGAGGAGGATGGGCATGAGAAATCCAAAATGTCATGTGAAGGGGGCAGATGGAAAGTTAAAAAAAAATTATATCCACACAGTGACTATTAGCATGGACTTGTCAGGCAAATTAGTGAAGAAAATTTAAGACTACACTGCTTTTTTAAAAAGCAAAATAACTCAGATGCTTTTGTTGACACAACTCATTTTCCTTTATTGCTCAGCTTTGCTTCTTCCTTGGGAAGACATTAAATCTAGAATGTTGCTGTAAGTGTTTTAATTAGACTGTGTGGTACAAAGCATGGTTTAATGAGGGAAACACAGATGTTGAGGGAGAGAAGCACTCCCCATTTTATTGCTTCTTTAGCAACAGCTCTGTTCTGCACTTGAAAACCATAGAATTAGAGCAACTGAAAGAACCCAGACTTCCAAGTGGCTGGGTAAAAAGAGAGGATGACTCCTTCCTTCATAGATGTATGTCCCTACAACCTAGAGAACAAGTTGACTTTGCATCAGAAAAGGATTCAGAGAATTGAGGAATTTTCAGGTTGCTGCTCTTTGAGTTCATGGGAGATGAAGGGAAATCAGGGGAAGAGATCTCAGGATAGAAAGATCCCAGGCTGAGGAAACTAAGAGCTGTGCTTACCTTAGTCGATCAGAGGCAGCGCAGCTGGGTGAGAGAGAGGCAAAGTGAGGATCAGCGTCACGAAACAAAACATCGAGTCTTAGGGATGAGAAAGGGATGACTTTAGGATTACAATAACATTATGCTGTAAAGACAGAAGTCAGATGGAAGCAAGCACAAGGAATGGTTTAAGAAGAGCGGATGAGAGCAAAGACGGAAGATGGCAGGATTACGCCTACAGTGGTGTTTGGGGCTCACAAGTGGCATAGGTAGAACGGAAACCATGGAAAGTCCATACACTTCACTATTATACTATCTGCAGTATGCCAGAAGGCTGTAGTCCATGCTTATTGTCCTCCAGAAAGCTTATCGTGTACCGAGGGAGCAGATTTTACCTGGCAACTCCAGCATCCAGAAGGACATTTCTTTTACTAAACAGAAGTCTGCTTCCCAAGAGGAGATTATAACAAGACCGGTTCAATGGCACATCAGGGAGGCTCAGACTCCCTGACCTCAAGAGCTCACTGCTACTACCTCTTTAGAAGTAAGTGAAGATGATAGAAATCAAGTGGTTTTCAAACTTTGAATGTATTTATCTGATTGCTAAAATACTTCAGGGGCTTCATGAGTGGTACCATGGATCTGCTGGATTTGAGGACCTAGGTCTTATTGTTCAGAGTTTGTTGAATTATTTAGGCTTGTTTACTAAGGGACATGCTTCTTCTCTCAGGTTCATTTTCTAGCAGAAGGTTTCCAAGTGGGAGATCAGCACCAGGATTTGTCTCCATCCAGCAATACTTCATTCTGAATCTCATCCATGAAGGAAGGCTGGGTCCTGTGTGATAAATACACACCCTTGAACCTGAAAGCATACCAGTTTGGGAACTTCCTGACTTGAGACACAACCCCTATGAGTGTGACTTCCCCATTGCTCGGCAGGTAATGAATCCACCCACAATGCAGGAGACACGTGAGACATGGATTCCATCCCTGAGTTGAGAAGATTCCCTGGAGGAGGAAATGGCCAGCCAGTCCTGTGGATTATAGTATTCTTGCCTGGAAAGTGGCAAGGACAGAGGAGCCTGGTGGGCTACAGTCCAGAGGGTCGCAGAGTGAGACATGACTGAGCGTGCATGCACAGCCTGAGTGTGAGCCACTCCGTGAAGTATACTGAAGGGGTTCCCATGTCCACATTTGCCTGTTTTCTATCCATCAGTCTCAGTTCTGCTCCATGAGGACGCATACGATAAGTTTACACTTGCTGCTACACAGCAGCCTTTCAGATATTTTTAGAAAACTCTCATGCCAGCTCTTATTCATCTCTTTTCTGAGTAAATGGTTTCAGAGCATGGAACCAATCAGAATCATATGCTTTCCAGCCAATCCCCAACCCCGTCCCTTTCTTCTGAAAGTGCTCCAGGTTTTTCCTATTTCCCTGAAGATTGTAGTGGCTAGAACTAAAACACATTATCTCACCAATCTAGGTGGCTGCCTCCCCCTGTAGCCTTGAGATTATGGTTCTGTTTACAGGGCTTAAGATCATGTTACCCTCTACTATAACAAACCCACCGCACTTGCCTTGGTACTGTTATCTTAGAGACTATCTTGTTATGGCTGTGGATTATAGTGTATTGCAAAGCAGTTACTAGATACTGACTATACAGAGGTCCTTGTAATAGAAACAAAAAGAAATAAGGTGTTGTCTTGCCTGAAGGAGTTAGAGGCTAGTTGGAGACACATGTGTTCAAATGTTCCGCATTACAACCCACAGTCAGTTATTTCCAAAGTCAAGGATGCTAAGACAGCTCAACGGAGGGAGACGCTAGATGATACTGGAGTGATTTGGTGATCATTTTAGAGAGAACATGGCACTTGGCAGTGGAATTGCTAGCTAGTGAAAAGTCTAAGAATTCATTCATTCTACAAATATTTATTTTTACACTTAGTTTGTGCCAGGAACAAAAAGGGAAATTAATTTAATTAGGACTCAGAGAATGTTTTGATGTAACCCACTTTCCAAAAACATCAAGGATTCTGAGAGTGCTCCACTTCTCAGAACAGGCCTCTGGATAGTGGATGAGAATGCCAAAACCAACGAATACTTCCCTTGCACTAGTGCACTGAGAAAAGATACATGAGAGCTGTATAGCCACATCTGCCCCCATTATGACGGTATTTCACTCAGCTCAGATGCTTTCAGTGTGGAACCCTTATTGGCTCATGACACCAAGGCAATGGCTTTAGGCTTGGAGTAACAGACTGCTGATTACTCATGGGATGGTGATTATGTTTGGATTCATTATCAGAAAGCCCAGGCATCCCTGGGATCTGGGAGTGATCTTCTCTTTGATGCAATTCTTAGAAATCTAAATCTAAACACATCGAAAGGCCCACATAGGTCTAGTGGAAAATAACAGAACTGAGGGGGACTTCAGAAAATATCCACTGCCAAGAACAGTGAAGGATTTCTTTAGTTTTGAAGCTCATGTACAATCTTGTCATTTAAAAAAACTCCAGTAGGACTTCCCTGGTAGTGCAGTGGATAAGAATCTGCCTGCAATGCAAGGCAGAGGTTTGATATCTGCACCAGGAAGAACCCACATTCCACAGAGCAGCTGAGCCCATACACCACAACTACCGATACTGTGTTCTAGAGCCTGAGAGCTGCAAATGCTGAGCTCTAGAGTTGCAATGACTGAAGCCAGAGCCCCTGGACCCTGTGCTCCGCAACTAGATAAAGACTGTGCAGAGCAGCAAAGACCCGGCGAGGCCAAAAATAAATAAGTAAATACAAATTTAAAACCCCAATAGAGGAGAAGTGACTTCTTGTAGTGTTACATAGAAATGAATTTTGATCTTGCCTATAGATTCAATGAGTTTAGAAATCGATTAGCAGTGTTTTCCTTAAGCACAGCAGTAGTAAGTGGTATTAGGAGTGCCACATATTTGCAGTCTAGGTTAATGTCCTCATTATGCTAATGGACAACTGGGACCAGAGGAACCAGTCTTCACCCAAGGTCACACAGTTGATATAACAGGACTAATACTAGGGTCAATAATTCCTTTTCTATTGCTATGGCTTCTTATCTCATTTTAATCTTTGTTTTGAAATAATAAAGCTTATTAAATAGACATAGATCCTGACAATATTGTGAGAGTTAAATCAAAAGTTCAGGAGTTAAGGAGACCAGCTAGGATACAATCACACGAAACTATATGGAGAAAAACGGCAGTCTGGGTTAAGCTGGTAACACTACAGGATAGTGTAAGGAATCATTGCATATGTAAAGTCAGTGACCTGGATTGTATTGGATATAGAGGATAGGGAGAGAAACAACCAAGAAATAAAAATAATGCTTTTTTTTTTTTTACTCTGCTGCTGCTGCTGCTAAGTCGCTTCAGTCGTGTCCGACTCTGTGCAACCCCATAGATGGCAGCCCACCAGGCTCCACCGTCCCTGGGATTCTCCAGGCAAGAATACTGGAGTGGGTTGCCATTTCCTTCTCCAAGATGAAATAGTATTTGACAGTAGGATCTTGTGATAATAAAAACATTTTTCATTTTTAAGGTACTTTTTAATTCATAAACCTAGTTCATTTTTACTAATGAAAAGAGAAGGATACAACATTTAATTCTAAACTCATTCATTTACTCCAACCATCATGAACACCATTATGGATTAAGAATTGATCCATATGGATCAATTGATCCATATGGACCAGAGCAGGAGGGACACAGAGAGGCTTCGATCACACTTTTGGTATACGAATCAAGAGGTCATTGTTTGAATTTTCCTAGAGAAACTCACCTATATTGGTAGAAAGGCACTCTCAGAGCTACTCCAAATTATAGAACAACCCTTGAATAGGACTTCACTAGGTGAGTAGCAGAAAATGTTGAAATGTATGAATCTGATTTAGCTGTTCCACCAACAAGCTGCCAAATTGAGCTGTTTGGTAATTAGCAAAACATCTGTAACAGGATTAGTGTTTCAGAAATAGCTTCTGCTTTTTTGTCCAGAGGAGGAGGTAGGAACATTGAAAGGGAAGTGGGTAGAGAATTTGGACATGGACTTGACTTTAGCCCAGCTGTTTCCCATTTGAAGAGAGGATAAAGGACAGACACTGAGTCACTGGGAAAGCATCAAGACAAAAGCGAAAAAGGATTTGATATCAAATCACCCTGGCCCTCAGCTGACTCAAGTGCATACCATTGGCATGTGGTGAGCAAACCTTCCCTTCTCTCCACAGTCCTGGGAGCTAGCCTTGGTTGCCAAAAAAATGTCCCAGTAAAAATATTTATACGAAAACAACACAAAGGCAGTGTTAAGAGTGCCGCTGACCTCTTAACAGTTTGACCTCATCTCTCCACAGCAGCAAGAACTTGGAAAATCTCCCTCTCTGTATGAATGATGCAAGACTCTTGGTTGCACGAGGTGGTTTGAGCACTTCCCCCTGGCCCTGAGCCTTCATAGACTGGGGTGGGAAACACCAGTGGATTATAGAAATACTTCTATGGAAGAGGTGGTTCCCACTGAGAAACTGGGGCAAGTTACTCCAAGATTTGGGCCCTAGCTGTCTCACTGGGCAAAGAGCCTGGCTGAGTTCAATCATTTATTTCATCTATTGTCAGGTATAACAGCACATACAGTGTGAGCGGCAATGCGCTAAATGCAGAGGATGGCATGTTGGAAGTGACAGGTAGGGTCCCTGCCTTTGCAGAACTCATCACATAGAGAGGGTAAAGGATATGAAACTAACGAGCCCTGGACTTCCTGTTCTTTTATGAGATGTTCATAGACTCTCCAGTGTTGCTCTATTTTCTGCATTCCTCTCGTGCTGTATCCACTCAGCCTCTGATCCATTGGCGCTCACTCTATGCCCCTTTATCCCTATTGATCGAACTTCTATTTCTCCATCCTGAGTACTCAGTGAGACATCTATCCAAGAAAAGATTAGACAAAACTGACTTCATTTCAGTAATGGTCAGACCCAGCCCAGAGCTAGCTATACTCGGAGGGGACCTTTAAGCCTAGGGCTGAGCGAAGCATTTGGCCAAATTAAGAAGTAGACAAGACTTGTCTCTGATAGTCTACATCTCCTCCACATTCACTAATTTGTCCTGTTCACTTCACTTTCACTTTTCACTTTCACACATTGGAGAAGGAAATGGCAACCCACTCCAGTGTTCTTGCCTGGAGAATCCCAGGGACGGGGGACCCTGGTGGGCTTCTGTCTATGGGGTCACACAGAGTCGGACACGACTGAAGTGACGCAGCAGCAGCAGCAGCAGACTCCCTGGTCTTATTCACTTTCTTCCTCTGCTTGGACCAGCCCTCTTTCTTCTCTTTACCTTTCAAAATCATATTTGTTCTTCAAATCTCAACTTCATTGCCACCATCTCGGAGGGGCTTCCCGGCTTCCCACTTGCCTGGCCTGCTCCTTTAACTCTTTTAGTGCTTTGTGCTTCTCTTGGGACAATAGAGACTGTCTTATTTTATTTTGCTGTTGTTTTACTGTGCTTCTGACTCAAACGGAACCATCTTATTCACTTCTATATTTTATGCAGCTAGAAGTGCAGAACTTTGCACAAAGTAGGTACTTAATTAGAACACTTTCACACAGGGTTAGAGGGAGCCTGTTTTTTAAATTTGGCACTGCTTTTTTTTTCTTTTTTCCCTCACTTTTATTTTTTTAACTTTTTATTTTATATTGGAGTATAGTCAATCAACAATGTTGTGATAGTCTCAGGTGGACAGCAAAGGGACTCAGCCATACATATACACGTATCCATTCTCTCTCAAACTCTCTCCCATCCAGGCTGCCACATAACATTGAACAGAATTCCTTATGCTATACAATAGGTCCTTGCTGGTTATCCTTTTTAAATATAACAGAGTGCATATATTGAACTTTGACACTACTTTTTATGAAGAGATGATTCATTTATTTCTAAGTCTCAGCTTACCCATCTTATCCAAAAATTGAAATAATAACAATAATAATTGCTAAAGGCAATAAGGGTTATATCATATGGAAACCCCCAGCCAAGACTCTGGTTCATTGGAGACATTCAATTAGAATTTGTTATCTTTCCTCCTATCAATATGCTTTTACTGAATTAAACAGAAATTTTAAAAAATAGAAATTTAGAGATATTAAAAACAGCCCTTATTTTCCCCCAATTCTGCTTTACTTGTTTCTTGTAATTTCATCATTCATAGAAAGGGTCTGCACTATAGCACTTGTGCCAAATCTGATCCCCAAACTGTTTTTTATAAAGTTTTATTTGAGCATATTTTTTATAAATAAAGTTTTATTGCAAGTTCAATTACATATGTGCTAAAACTTCTTTCTCATTACACCTGTAGTGTTTAATAGTTACTATAGAGACTATACAGTCATACCAGGAAAGTCTAACGTATTGACCCTCTGATTCTTTACAGAAAAAGTCACTAACTCCTAATTTCAGGTTAAGGCTCGGCTGTTTTTCTTCAGAAACCCCCCCATGGAAATTCCAGCATAACCTTCAATAGGTGACATACCAGGCCATTTTCACTGTTACAGCATTGTCTTAGATCCAATCACCCCACGAGGTTTGAAAGCAGTGAATGAGAACTGAGGGAATAACTCTCTGGAAGGGACTAAAAAAAAGAGAGAGAGAGGAGAATCTGGCCTGAAGGTGTTGACTCATAAAGCAGAGAAGGAAGCTTCTTTTTCTGAGTAGGCTAACGGAGAGCTGGTACTCAGCCATCATCAACCTGACTCTGAACAAGAGGAAGGGTAGCAGTAATAATAATAACTTTGCCTATCTTTGTCAGGGTTCCCAAGAACACAGAGACAGAGGCAAAATTTTACATGCTAAGTCCTAAAAGAGTATTGAGATCATAATTCCAGAAAATGGGAGTGAAAGCGAGAGGAGTGGGGCAGGGACAGAAGGAGAATAATTTTAATAGTATGTTTGTAACAAGCACATCAAGGGTTCAGTCTCCTGGGGCCTTTCCAGAGAGCTTCTTGAAACCACTGCTTTCTAAGACGGTCTGTCAGAGAGTGAGAAGGAGGGATGGCTCCTGGTTCCTATTGAAGTGGCCCTGTATATCCACATGGTGGCTATTGATTCCACCACACTCCAGGACAGTCCCTCTGGCTTGAGACAGCCAGGACTCCAAACAGCAGAAGTGACACTGGCAGCATAAACCACGGCGTGAGGGGCCAGCCTGTCAGTGGCTGTGTGCTCATCTCTGCAGTCTGTAACCAGGAGCCCTGCGAGCCTGGCTGAGTGGACCGAAGCACACGCAGGCACCAAGGGAGCCTCGAGTTCTGCTGAGCCCAGGGCAACAGGGAGGCCCTGGAACAGCGGGAAGATGTAAGGCAAGGCACTGCTGGGGCATGACTAGTGACATGAGGGACCAGGAAAAGTCATCACAGTAGGCCCAGCTGACCATGGGAGGGAGAGCCTAGAAGACATGGTACCCACCATGGAGGGCTGCTGTGTAGCTCAGTGAAGACCAAACCTCCTTTTCTACAACCTGAAAGAAAGCCTCTGATGTCAGGCAATCTTCTTTGAGTCATTAGTCACGTGGACCAGAAATGCATGGCATTGTGGAAGCATTTCGCTTGGGTTTGGCACACCATGGCTTATTAAGCACCTACCATATGCTGAGCTCTTTTCAAACACATGTATGTCTAATCCTCAGGAAATTCCCTCGAGGGTGAAACAATGATTTCCGTTTTACATAGGCATAAACCAAGATCCAGAGGAGTTAAGTAACTTGCCCACATATCCGCGTGTATTTGGGGAGCTGTCATATGGAAAGGGGGGCTTCCCAGGTGGCGTGAGCAGTAAAGAACCCACCTGCCAATGCAGGAAATGTAAGAGACTCAGTTTTGATCTTTCCTGAGTCGGGAAGATCACCTGGAGAAGGGCACAGCAACCCACTCCAGTTTTCTAGCCTGGAGAAACCCATGGACAGAAGAGCCTGGCAGGCTACAGTCCATGGGGTCATAAAGAGTTGGACATAACTGAAGTTACTTATTACACATGAACACATATGGAAGGGGTCCTAGACCCATCCCAAGGTGCCCCTAGGGAGCCATACTGAAGCGAACAGGTAGAAATTACTGGAAAGTAGTACTTAGAACAGTGACTTTCTGAGTGTTTTCCAACAATACAGCGAGCTGCCATGCAAAGAATTGAGGTGTCCATCAGTGATGGATAATGCAGAAATGATCATGTTGTGGCAGCTTCTGGGAGAAGGAGGCAGGGCTCTTAGGTCCTATAGGGGCTGAAGATGAAGGCTGAAGTCTTTGAGAGTTCATTTGAATGATGAAAGTGTCAATCTCAACACACAGAAATTTTTACTGTTGTCATTTTAATGTCAATGCAGTATTAAAAATGATATAACAATAATAGTAATATAGGACTTCCCTGGTGGTTCAGTGGTTAAGACTCCATACTTCCACTGCAGGGAGCACTGGTTGGGGAAATAAGATGCTACCTTCCATGCGGTACAGCCAAAAAGCTAAATTTTTTTTAATTTTTAATAAAATAATAATTAAATATTAAAATAATATTTTATTTAAAAATATTTTAAAATAAAGTAATCATAATAATATAATATCTACTGGTATTCAGCTCTTAATCGGCACCAAGCACTTTGCAAAGAGCTTTATGTTTGTGTGCTCAGTTGTGTCCAGCTCTTTTTGACCCCATGGACTGAAGCCCATCAGGATCCTCTGTCCATGGGGATTCTCCAGGCAAGAATACTGGAGTGGGTTGTCATGCTCTCCTCCAGGGTATCTTCCCAATCCAGGGATCAAACCCAGGTCTCCCACATTGCAGGCAGATTCTTTACCAGCTAGGCCACCTGGGAAGCCCAAGAATACTGGAGTGGGTAGCCTATCCCTTCTCCAGGGGATCTTCCTGACCCAGGAATCAAACCGGGGTCTTCTGAATTGCAGGGAAATTCTTTAGCAGCTGAGCTACCAGGGAAGCCCAAACAACTTTACACATTTCATTTAAACTTCTCTGCAACTATGAGGTAATTACCATCATCAATGTCAATTTACAGATGAGAAAACTGAGACTGGAAGAGGTAAAAATCAAAAACTTGCTCCAGGTCGGCTTGCCACATCCCTGGTCCCTGCTTGTTCTACTCTGCTGCCTCAATTATTCTGCATTTGCTGTCAGCAACTCAAAACCTTTGGAGCCTGAGCTCCTGGAAAAGAAGAGTCAGTGTAAATAGACCCGAATGGTCATTTTGGCAGACAAAGCTGCCTTTTCAACAGTTTGAACCTTTTTTTTTTCTGAGCAAATTCCCTGAAAACCCCTTCCTCATGAATGTCTTATTTTTCCATTGCATTTAAACACCTCCCAGATTGTTTGCTGCCACTGCAAAAGTTTTGAAAAGCATTTTTGCAGATTTCTTCCAATGAAAAAATCAACAAAATCACCAAAAACTAGGTGTTCTTTTTTTTTCTCTCAGGATGAAAATGACTGCGAAAAATGAAGGAGGCAATTGAAACAAAGGAAGCACAGGCTCAGGAGCAAGATTTTAGCACAACAAAGGGCACACCACCAGTCAAAACTTGAGATGTTTCAGAGGTCATCAAGTCTTCAGGAAATGAATAAAAATGGAGAGGAATATTAGCATTCTGAAGGCTTTAGCTTCAAGAAACTAGTGACAAGATAACCCAAAACTGCATCCATGGAAAAATCACAGCTGCAGGAAACCACAGCAGCGGATTCAAAGCTACTGTTGTATAGATGCCAATCTCTGCCTGAAATGGCGCATTTATCAGATGTCTGTGATGCCTCATAGCAGAAAAAACTTTAAATACTTAAACCATATTTTAATTTTGAAAGGACACATCTTGCTACAATTTACTTCTTTGATTTTTCCACCATAGCTGAAATGTTGTGTCTTGAGTTATAATCTAACACTTTGCTAGGTTTGGAATGAAGAGTATAGGCCCTGGAATCAGCCTGCTGGAGTTGTAATGTCAGCTCAATCACTTACTAAGAGATGTGAACCTTGGATAAGTTCCTTAACCTCCCTAAATCTGTTTTCTCATCTGTAAAATGGGATCAATTATAGCTCATCTTTCATACAGTTTGTATTTGACTTAAATGAAATTATGTATGATAAGTGCTTGAAACAGTCCCCAGAACCCAGTAAATGCTCTAAAAAATTAACAGTTATGATTATTTTTTATCTGTTTCTGTCCCATAAGAAAGAAAAAGGTATTTTCCTTAGGAAGTAAAAATCTGAGAATAGACCACTTAAACTGTTAGTGCCAGATTTTGAAACAGACTTTCATAAAAAGTTAACTACACATCTGGCCCTTCTGTTGCATCATCCCTTCCAACTAGTTCTAAAACATCAGCATCTTTATGCTCTCTCAGGTTCTAGTCCAAGAAATACGTGCTCTGGGTGTGACACTTTCTTAGATGATTCGTTTGAAGCTCTTCCAACTTTTACCCCTTGCTCTATCTTCCACAATGGAGCACTTGGTCTGCAACTTTTTCCTCTATTTCTTCAGAAGACTTTCATTCTCAAGATAATACTTATCTTTTAGGTTAATTGGCTTTCCTTGTGGCTCAGCTGGTAAAAATTCCACCTGTTATGCAGGAGGACTGGGTTCGATCCCTGGGTTGGGAAGATCCCCTGGAGAAGAGAAAGGCTACCCACCACTCCAGTACTCTGGCCTGGAGAATTCCACAGACTGTATAGTCCATGAGGCCACAAAGAGTCGTACACAACTGAATGACTTTTTATTTAGGTTTATTATAGGATTAAATGAGATGGTTCATGTAAAGTTCTTAGAACTCTTCCTGGGACATGGTAGGACTAAGTGTTAACAAATATTATTGTATAGATATTAATATTTCTCCTTTCCTCTTGACAAAAATAATACTCCTACATGTGTGACCTCATGACACCGCTCTTGTGGCATCAGTAGGTCATCGTGCTATCTTAGTTTGGGTTGCTATAATCTAATACTACAGACTTGTGGCTTAAGGTAAAAGTATTTTTCACAGTTCTGGAGGTGGAGAAGTCTAAGATCAAGCACTGGAAGCTTCAGTGTCTGATGAGGGCACTCTTTCTGGTTCATAGATGGCTCTCTCCTCACTGTGTCCTCACATGGCTGAAAGAGGGCTACAGAGTTCTGTGGGGTCTTTTTTATAAGGGCACTAATCCCACTCACTTCATGGCAAATAGATGGGGAAGCAGTGGCTGACTTTATTTTTCAGGGCTCCAAAATCACTGCAGATGGAGATTGCAGCCATGAAAGTAAAAGACTCTTACTCCTTGGAAGGAAAGTTATGACCAATCTAGACAGCATATTAAAAAGCAGAGACATTATTTGTCAACAAAGGTCCGTCTAGTCAAGGCTATGGTTTTTCCCATGGTCATGTATGGATGTGAGAGTTGGACTATAAAGAAAGCTGAGTGCCGAAGAACTGATACTTTTGAACTGTGGTGTTGGAGAATATTCTTGAGAGTCCCTTGGACTGCAAGGAAACCCTTCAAGTCCATCCTAAAGGAGATCAGTCCTGGGTGTTCATTGGAAGGACTGATGCTGAAGCTGAAACTCCAATACTTTGGCCACCTGATGTGAAGAGCTGATTCATTTGAAAAGACCCTGATGCTGGGAAAGATTGAGGGCAGGAGGAGAAGGGGACGACAGAGCATGAGATGGTTGGATAGCCTCACCAACTCAATGGGCATGGGTTTGGGTAGACTCCAGAAGTTGGTGATGGACAGGGAGGCCTGGTGTGCTGCGGTTCATGGGGTTGCAAAGAATCAGACACGACTGAGTGAACTGAACTGAACTGAATCCCACTCATGAGGACTCCACCCTCAACACTTAATTACCTCCCAAAGACCCCACTCTTGTATATCACTTTGGTGGTATGATTTCAACATATGTACTTTCAGGTGAGGACACAAACCTTCAGTTCACAACAACTGCCCATGTGGTATATTTCATGTTAAGCATTCCTACTTCCTGAGCCATGGAATAATGAATGCTCCAATAGTGAACACCTGGATTCTCACCACCATCCCCTCTTCATAAAGGCACCTGTTACTCTTTCCCCAGTTAGTTAGGTGTCCAATTATTGCATGGGCTTCCGAGGCAGCTCAGTGGTAAAGGATCTGCTTGTCAATGCAGGATATACAGCTTCAATCTCCAGATCAAGAAGACCCCCTGGAGGAAGGCTTGGAAACCCACTCCAGTATTCTTGCCTGAAAAATCCTGTGGACAGAGGAGCCTGGTCGTCCATGGGGTCACAAAGAGTCAGATATATCTGAGTTCCTGAGCATGCACTCATGCATGTTACTGTACCTCCCCCATCACAGCTCTTCTTACACTGAATTGCTTTTGCAAGTTATATGTTTGTCTCTCCTTGAGAGCAAAATACTAATCTTCTTTATTTCTTTTCTCAAAACCTCATACAGAGTCTGGCACAGAGTAGGTACTTACTGTTTGTTAGATAATACACTTATTTACATTTTTAATATATAGGAATCCTTGGGACCTAGTTCAAATCATAGCACAAATACAACTAAGCCCCGAGTCTATATGGGGGACAAGCCACACCTCTTACATGTGGCAAATCTGGATGCATCACACATGTGAGCAAAATTTAAGCAAATGGGTGTATTTCACTTTAAAACTCTGAACTCAAGAGATATGTGACACTCTACTAGGAAACTACTTTGTGTTGAAATGGGTGGTTACCACCTTTCTAGCTAACTCCACGGGGACTATTTCACAGAAAATCCAAAAAGACAATAATGAAAGAAGGCTGTGTTTTCCTGTGTATTCATATATTCCATCCTTGACTAGGCCTCTTATGTCATTGTCCAATGGAGTCCACCAGTCTGGTCATCTAGTACATTAAGCAATATATTAAAGTTTATGTATGACATTGTCTATACTTTTGTTTCTAGCCTCAAAACTCTTGCTTTTGTTTTTTAATAGAAACCAGACATCACATCATTAACATGTCACCCAAAGCAGTGCCAGATTTCCTGTTCTCCCTGGGAATGATTCAATGGCTAGTGAGAATACATGGATGAGGTAACCCTGGGGATTCAGTTCAAATACATGCCGACCCCAGAACACCAGATCAGGGCCCAATATCTAAAATCAGCTGTACACAGAGGGGACAGAGCAATTTCCAAAGTGAAATACTTGCAAGCCTCAGATTTCCAGCATCGTTTCATTCTCTGGACAGATGGGGGTTTATCAACAATGTGCCATTGTCCATTCTATGTGCTAGAATCACAAAGATGAAACATGTGTCTATATACACAAACATATAGTACATTTAAGGAACTAATAGAAGAGTGACTCAATCTTCCAAAATATATTAAAATTATATAACACAAGAGGTAACGATGAATTATGGCATATCAGTTGTATAAGTAAACAGTAGAAAACTACATGTGTAGTCACAGGGCAAATAGCCCCATGAAATTCTTCTGGTATAAATCATGTGTATGATTTGTTGTGTGTGATATAAAAAATTAACCATTGACCATATTTGTTAAACTAGTTGCGCCAAAGTGAGTTATAGAGTTTCATGTAGAATGTCGGCACATTTTCATTAAAAAAAAAACCTAACATTTACAAACTGCAAAACTCTACATGCTAGACTTGCTTGCTCTCTTTATCAAATGCATTTGGGAACAGGCTTGTTTCTTTGTTAAGGGGTAAGGCAACTGCCTATAGGATGTGTATTGTGAGTTAGCCTTGAGAGGCCACAAATTCCACCTTTCCAAAGGAAAGAGACAGGTCATGGAGAGAAGGCCAGAAGCCTACAGAGTCTCCAGTATAAAGTCCAGAAACTATTCTGTGTTCATTCACTGTTCAGTTCAGTTCATTTCAGTCGCTCAGTCGTGTCCAACTCTTTGCGACCCCATGAACCACAGCACGCCTGGCCTCCCTGTCCATCACCAACTCCCGGAGTTCACTCAAACTCATGTCCATCAAGTCGGTGATGCCATCCAGCCATCTCATTCTCTGTCGTCCCCATCTCCTCCCACCCCCAATCCCTCCTAGCATCAGACGCTTTTCCAGTGAGTCAACTCGTCGCATGAGGTGGCCAAAGTATTGCAGTTTCAGCTTTAGCATCAGTCCTTCCAATGAACATCCAGGATTGATCTCCTTTAGAATGGACTGGTTGGATCTCCTTGCAGTCCAAGTGACTCTCAAGAGTCTTCTCCAGCACCACACTTCAAAAGCATCAAATCTTCGGCGCTCAGTTTTCTTCACAGTCCAACTCTCACATCCATACATGACCACAGGAAAAACCATAGCCTTGACTAGACAGACCTTGGTTGGCAAAGTAATGTCTCTGCTTGTTAATATGCTATCTAGGCTGGTCATAATTTTCCTTCCAAGGAGTAAGCGTCTTTTAATTTCCTGGTGAATACTTATTCTGCTGGGAGAGTGTGCAATCTCACACCTAACAAAGGCTAAAATCAATAAGGGCTGTATCTAATAATGTTTGATTGTTGTATTTAATAGGGAAATTAAAGTGTAGGAAACCCTTTGATTAATTTTGATGACCCGAAACTTTTTTCTCAGTAGAGATAAAAGAGATTTTTCTGTATCTGGCACAGAAAAAAAAAGCCACCCAGATTTGGGACATGTTGCTAACGAGGATGGGATGAACAGATTGTCAAGTGAAAATAAACAACATTTACAAAGACAGAGTGGAGAAATAATAATGTGCAGTTATTCTGTGATTTTGCAAAGTATCATATTTAATTAGTTTCATACATTATTGTAGGATATCTCAAGCAATCCCTGAATTTGAAATCCTCAACAAATGTGTGTACATGCTAACTTGCTTCAGTTGTGTCCAACTCTTTGCAACCCTATGGACTGTAGCCCACCAGGCTCCTCTGTCCATGGAATTCTCCAGGCAAGAATACTGGAATGGGTTTCTATTTCCTCCTCAAGGGGATCTTCCTAACCCAGGGGTCAAACCCACGCAGGTTCTTTACCACAAGCGCCACCTGCTGCTGCTGCTGCTGCTAAGTCGCTTCAGACGTGTCTGACTCTGTGCGACCCCATAGATGGCCGCCCACCAGGCGCCGCCGACCCTGGGATTCTCCAGGCAAGAACACTGGAGTGGGTTGCCATCTCCTTCTCCAATGCATGAAAGTGAAGTCGCTCAGCCATGTCCGACTCTTCGCGACCCCAAGGACTGCAGCCTACCAGGCTCCTCTGTCCATGGGATTTTCCAGGCAAGAGTACTGGAGTGGGGTGCCATTGCCTTCTCTGAGCGCCACCTGGGAAACCCTAAATAAGGTAATCACCATCCTAAATCTTGTGTTTGTTATTCCAATGTTTTTTCTACAGTAGACTTGTAAGACACACACACAATAATCACAAATAACAATATCCTACTTTTGAAGTAAATTGAAGTATCTTCTTCACTGAAAGTGCCTCTAGCAACAACAAAATTTAACTGAGCTCAACCTGTGACCAAATTGACTCAATTCTCTGCCTTAATAGCCTGACAGAAGAAGAGGTAAGTCCATTTTCAGCTATAAATATTATTTTCATCAGGCTGTACTGTTTTCTAACATTTAATCAAATGTTGGATAATATTTGCAGAAATAATGACACAGAAAACAGGTTTTTAGGAAAGAGAATTCATTATCAAAAGATAAAGCAATCGACAGAACCAGACTCAGAGTTGATCATGATTATGGGCTGAATAGCAAACACCCTCTTCCAACAACACAAGAGAAGACTCTACACATGGACATCACCAAATGGTCAACACCGAAATCAGATTGATTATATTCTTTGCAGCTAAAGATGGAGAAGCTCTATACAGTCAGCAAAAACAAGACCAGGAGCTGACTATGGCTCAGATGATGAACTCGTTATTGCCAAATTCAGACTGAAATTGAAGAAAGTAGGGAAAACCACTAGACCATTCAGATATGACCTAAATCAAATCCCTTATGATTATACAGTGGAAGTGAGAAATAGATTTAAGGGACTAGATCTGGTAGATAGAGTGCCTGATGAACTATGGACGGACATTCGTGAAATTGTACTGGAGATAGGGACCAAGACCATCCTGATGAAAAAAAAATGTGCAAAAGCAAAATGGCTATCTGAGGAGGTCTTACAAATAGCTGTGAAAAGAAGAGAAGCTAAAAGCAAAGGAGAAAAGGAAAGATATAAGCATCTGAATGCAGAGTTCCAAAGAATAGCAAGGAGAGATAAGAAAGACTTCCTCGGTGATCAATGCAAAGAAATAGAGGAAAACAACAGAATAGGAAAGACAAGAGATCTCTTCAAGAAAATTAGAGATTCCAAGGGAATATTTCATGCAAAGATGGGCTCAATAAAGGAAAGAAGTGGTATGGACCTAACAGAAGCAGAAAATATTAAGAAGAGGTGACAAGAATACACAGAAGAACTGTACAAAAAAGATCTTCACGACCAAGATAGTCACGAAGTTGTGATCACTGACCTAGAGCCAGACATCTTGGAATGTGAAGTCAAGTGGGCCTTAGAAAGCATTACTACGAACAAAGCTAGTGGTGGTGATGGAATTCCAGTTGAGCTATTTCAAATCCTGAAAGATGATGCTGTGAAAGTGCTGCACTCAATATGCCAGCAGATTTGGAAAACTCAGCAGTGGCCACAGGACTGGAAAAGGTCCGTCTTCATTCCAATCCCAAAGAAAGGCAATGCCAAAGAATGCTCAAACTACCATACAGTTGCACTCATCTCACACACTAGTAAAGTCATGCTCAAAATTCTCCAAGCCAGACTTCAGCAATATGTGAACCGTGAACTTCCAGATGTTCAAGTAGGTTTTAGAAAAGGCAGAGGCACCAGAAATCAAATTGCCAACATCCACTGGATCATGGAGAAAGCAAGAGAGTTCCAGAAAAACATCTATTTCTGCTTTATTGACTATGCCAAAGCCTTTGACTGTGTGGATCACAATAAACTGTGGAGAATTCTCCAAGAGATGGGAATACCAGACCACCTGACCTGCCTCTTGAGAAACCTGTATGCAGGTCAGGAAGCAACAGTCAGAACTGGACATGTAACAACAGACTGGTTCCAAATAGGAAAAGGAGTACGTCAAGGTTGTATATTGTCACCCTGCGTATTTAGCTTCTATGCAGAGTACATCATGAGGAACACTGGGCTGGAAGAAGCACAAGCTGGAATCAAGATTGCTTGAAGAAATATCAGTCACCTCAGATATGCAGATGACACCACCCTTATGGCAGAAAGTGAAGAGGAACTAAAAAACCTCTTGATGAAAGTGAAAGAGGAGAGTGAAAAGGTTGGCTTGAAGCTCAACATTCAGAAAACGATGATCATGGCATCTGGTCCCATCACTTCATGGGAAATAGATGAGGAAACAGTGGAAACAGTGTCAGACTTTATTTTTTGGGGGGCTCCAAAATCACTGAGGATGCTGATTGCAGCCATGAAATTAAAAGACACTTACTCCTTGGAAGGAAAATTATGACCAACCCAGATAGTATATTAAAAAGCAGAGACATTACCTGTCAACCAAGGTCCATCTAGTCAAGGCTATGGTTTTTCCAGTGGTCATGTGTGGATGTGAGAGTTGGACTGTGAAGAAAGCTGATTGCCGAAGAACTGATGCTTTTGAACTGTGGGGCCGGAGAAGACTCTTGAGAGTCACTTGGACTGCAAGGAGATCCAACCAGTCCATTCTAAAGAGATCAATCCTGGGTGTTCATTGGAAGGACTGAGGCTAAACCTGAAACTCCAATATGTTGGCCACCTCATGCGATGAGTTGACTCACTGGAAAAGACTCTGATGCTGGGAGGGATTGGGGGCAGGAGGAGAAGGGGACAACAGAGAATGAGATGGCTGGATGGCATCACCGACTCAATGGACATGAGTTTGAGTGAACTCCGGGAGTTGGTGATGGACAGGGAGGCCTGGTGTGCTGTCATTCATGGGGTCGAAAAGAGTCAGACACGACTGAGCGACTGAACTGAACTGATGGGCTGAACTGTGTGTCACTAAATTCATATGTTGAAGTCTTTAACACTAATGTGACTATATTTGGATATAGGACCATTAAAGAGGTAACTGGGGTTAAATGCAGTCATAAGCATGGCACTCTATTCCAGTAGGACTGATATCCTTGTTTGACTATGAAGAGGCACCAGGGAAGTACATGCACAGAGAAAATGCCATATGAGGATTCAAGGATAAAGTGGTTATTTGTAAGCCAAGAAGAGAGGCCTCAGAGAAACCAAACCTATCGAAGACTTGGTCTTGAATTTCCAGCCTTCAGAACTGTGAAAAAATATATATATGTTGTTTAAGCCAAGTCACCAAGTCTGTGGTATTTTGTTATGGCAGCAAACTATTACATCTATTGTGTGGAAACCATCAAACAGAAATATTGAAATAACTACAAGCAATTTTTAAGATACAGTGAAGAAAGTATACAAAATGTACAAATAGATGGGAAATTTCAGAAGAAATTTTAAAATAAAATGAGAGAAATAAAAATCATAGTAATAGACATTAAAATTATTTTGACAAGTTTATCTAAAGATGGAACAAAATTGAGAAAAGAATCAGTGGCTTTGAATTTTATTATAAATTACTGAAGTTGAAACAAAGAGGAGAGAGAGGAAGGAGCAGAAGAGGAAGAATAAGGAAGACGGTAGAGAAGAAGAAAGAAAATGGAAAAGAAAAGAACAGGTGAACAAAGAATGACAACAGAACATCCAAACTCTAAAATTATATCCATATAGTATAAGTGTAATTGGAGTCCCAGAAAAAAAATGAAGGTTAAAAACATGTCTCTCCATAGAGACAGGGCTGAAAATTTCCAAAAATTAATGAAAGTCAGCAATGCTCTGATCCAAGAAACTCGAATAACTATAAGCAGAATCATTAAACACACATACCACATACTTGCACTACGTCTGTTTACATCAGAGTTAAAGAGATAAAAGAGAGAGAGAAAAAATGTTATCGGTGGTTATAAAAAAAGAAATATTACTTTCCTATAGGAAAAAAAATTATAGTAGGTATGCTTGCCAGAAGAAAAAGAATACTATCTTTCCAGTACTGAAACAATATTAGCTAAGCCAGAATTTTATATTAAAAAAAAGGTCTTTCAGACAAACAAAAGTTGAAAGCATTTGCTGCCAACACACCTGCACTGCAAGAAATATTAAAGAAGGTTCATCAGAAGAATTAAGATACCAGATGAATATTTGGATTTACAAAGAAATGAGTGCCAGAAATGTCAAAAAGAGAGTAAATATTAAAATATTATTTTTTAAATTGTAATTACTTTAAAAAATAATTGATGGCCAAAAAAATAGTAGGAATATATTTGGGGTTCGATTAAATATGTAGAAGTAAAATGTATGCTAATAATAAGACAAAGGATAAAAAGAAAGAATTAGATGGTATATGCTAAAGTTCCTATTCTAAATATATAGTGGTATAACATTATTTAAAGGTAGATCATTTTAAAGATATATATATATATAGAGAGAGAGAGAACCCTAGAGCAAACACTTATAAAGAGACATAATGAAAAATTATGGAAATAAAATTAAATCATAAAATACTAAATTTTATCAGAAGGGGAAAAAAGAAAGGAAATAAAAAGCAAATAGAATATAATAGATTTATGATCGACCTTACATGACTAATTTCATAAAATAAATGGTCTAATCACTTCAGTTATTAATAGAAGACAGAGTTTGTAAGATTAAAAAGAAAAAAATAACTATGTGCTATTTCCAAGAAATCAACTTTAAACGTAAAAATATAAACAGATTAAAAGACAAAATAATGTCAAGATTTCTAGGTTGAAGAAAGGGAGAAATTAAGAATTGAAATAAAGTTTTGCCTTGAGAAAGTTGAGTAGTGATGTTATACATGAAGGTGGAGAGGTTAGACAAATAATAGGTTTGGGAAGTACAAACAATAATTTAGTTATAGACACTGTGTTAGTCAAAGTCAGAAGTTGTTTACCTATGATACTACTGGCTTCCTATTTTTGTATGGCCTGTGAGCTAAAAATAGCTTCTATACTTATAAATGGCTGACAATAATAAAAGAAATATTTTGTGAAATGCAAGCATATAAAATTTAAGTTTCAGGGTGCATAGATAAATCGCATTGGAGCACAGCTGCATTCATTCACTTACACATTGTGGTTGCTTTTACACTACAATGATGAGGTTGAGCAATTGTGAAAGAAACCATATGTGACACTAATCTCTTCACACTGATGCCTGGTGCATTATAAATCATAGTGCATACTTACTACTCAACAGCATGTCATTGTCACAAGCATTGTCTTACAATTATATTTTATGTAATTTTTATTGCTAATGCATCCCATCATGTCAATAAAAGAAAAGAAAAAAGTGGACTTGAATAGTATGTTTTTAAGGCACGGTGAAATGTAAATGAGTTTGTTACTGAATTAGATAGTATTGTGTTCTTCATGCAGTATGTGATACTATAGCTATAGAATACAATATGTGATGACATTACCAGATTAAACTTTTATCACAATATTTCCAATACACAGGAAAGCAACAGTCTGAAAAATTACTAGAAAGTTTAAAACTGAGTATCTCATCACAGCAAGATTTCTCCATACAAATAAAAATAAGTTTACAATCAAAGTAAATTTCTAAGTGGCTCATTTGTTAGCCAATCAAACAGTAGTTGGTCAGTTAATGAAATTTTAGCTGCCAAAGAAATATGTTTAGACTAAACTTGCTTTAGACTATTAGTCTTTCAGCTAAAACAGTTGCTCAAAAAGTTGAGAACATTGGGATCAACATCAATAATCAATTTAAAACAAATGATATGAGTCTTTCCATAGCACTTAATGAGTTAACGGATGGTACCAATACTGCTCAGTTGTTTATTCAAGGAGTTAATACTGAGTTTGAAGTGACTGAAGAATAATCCTGAGTTATCATTGTGAAATAACTATAGGCAAGAATACTTTCAAACTGAAAAAACATATTTCTATATAACATGATGTGGAATCTTTAAGACGCGTAACAAGTAATAGTGATGAAAATGTGGATGGAGCAGAAAAAGTCATAGTTGAACAAACTTATAAAGTTTGTAAGAAGTGTAATTTTTATAGTCTTTGCTGTGTTATTTGCTGTATTATTCCTCAATTGACATTTCCAGAAATTTTTTAGTTATCCTGTGATATAATACAGTAGTCAGTGGTGAGCTTTGCTTGCTCTCATGAACTTAATCATCACTGATGCTGAAAACTTATGAACTGAAGTTGTGAATTGCAGCTGAATGTTATGACTTACTCCATCACACAACAGTTCAATGGCTTAGCACTAGTAAAATTTTATTGCTATTTTTTGGATCTCACAAACAAGATTTGAATTTTTCTAAACAAAATGAACCCCAATCACTATTATCAAATGGTGAACAACTTTGAAAATTACTTTTTGCTGTGGACTTAAGAATATTTGTTTATGAATGCAACCCAAAATTATAAGACAAAACAAGGTTTATTCAAGATACAATTAGTTATTTAAATAACAAATAATGTTTGAATTATAGTAATGTCAATCTACTTTACATACTTCTGTACTGTTGAAAATTAAAACAAACATAGGAGCACCGCAATATGTAAGACAATTACTAACAAGTATGAAAGGGGAAATTAACAATAATGCAATAATAGTGGGAGATTTTAATACCCCACTTACATCTATGGATAGATCAACTAAACAGAAAATTAACAAGGAAACACAAACTTTAAATGATACAATAGACCAGTTAGACCTAATAGATATCTACAGGACATTTCACCCCAAAACAATGAATTTCACCTTTTTCTCAAGCGCACATGGAACCTTTTCCAGGATAGATCACATCGTGGGCCATAAATCGAGCCTTGGAAAATTCAAAAAAGTTGAAATCATTCCATGCATCTTTTCTGACCACAATGCATTAAGATTAGATCTCAATTACAAGAGAAAAACTATTAAAAATGCCAACATATGGAGGCTGAACAACACGCTGCTGAATAATGAACAAATCATAGAAGAAATCAAAATATGCATAGAAATGAATGAAAATGAAAACACAACAACCCAAAACCTCTGGGACACTGTAAAAGCAGTGCTAAGGGGGAAGTTCATAGCAATACAGGCACACATCAAGAAACAAGAAAAAAGTCAACTAAATAACCTAACTCTACATCTAAAGCAACTAGAAGAGGAAGAAATGAAGAACCCCAGGGTCAGTAGAAGGAAAGAAATTGTAAAAATTAGGGCAGAGATAAATGCAAAAGAAACAAAAGAGACCATAGCAAAAATCAACAAAGCCAAAAGCTGGTTCTTTGAGAAGGTAAATAAAATTGACAAACCGCTAGCCAGACTTATCAAGAAACAAAGGGAGAAGAACCAAATCAATAAAATTAGAAATGAAAATGGAGAGATCACAACTGACAACACAGAAATACAAAGGATTATTAGAGAATACTATCAGCAATTATATGGCAATAAAATGAATAACCTGGAAGAAATGGACAAATTCCTAGAAAAGTACAACTTTCCAAAACTGAACCAGGAAGAAATAGAAAATCTGAACAGACCTATCACAAGCACGGAACTGTGATCAGGAATCTTCCAGCAAACAAAAGCCCAAGTCCAGACGGCTTCACAGCCGAATTCTACCAAAAACTTAGAGAAGAGCTAACACCTATTCTACTCAAACTCTTCCAGAAAATTGCTGAGGAAGGGAAACTTCCAAACTCATTCTATGAGGCCACCATCACCCTAATCGCAAAACCTGGTAAAGACCCCACAAAAAAAGAAAACTACAGGCCAATATCACTGATGAACATAGATGCAAAAATCCTTAACAAAATTCTAGCAATCAGAATCCAACAACATATTAAGAAGATTATACATCATGACCAAGTGGGCTTTATCCCAGGAATGCAAGGATTCTTCAATATCCGCAAATTAATCAATGTAATACACCACATTAACAAACTGAAAAATAAAAATCATATGATTATCTCAATAGATGCAGAGAAAGCCTTTGACAAAATTCAACATCCATTTATGATAAAAACTCTCCAGAAAGTGGGAATAGAAAGGACATACCTCAACATAATAAAAGCTATATATGACAAACCCACAGCAAACATTATCCTCAATGGTGAAAAACTGAAAGCATTTCCCCTAAAGTCAGGAACAAGACAAGGGTGCCCACTCTTACCACTACTATTCAACATAGTTCTGGAAGTTTTGGCCACAGCAATCAGAGCAGAAAAAGACATAAAAGGAATACAAATTGGAAAAGAAGAAGTAAAACTTTCACTGTTCGCTGATGACATGATCCTCTACACAGAAAACCCTAGAGACTCTACCAGAAAACTACTAGAACTAATCAATGATTACAGTAACGTTGCAGGATATAAAATCAACACACAGAAATCCCTTGCATTCCTATACACTAATAATGAGAAAATAGAAAGAGAAATTAAGAAACTATTCCATTCACTGTTGCAACGAAAAGAATTAAATACTTAGGAATATATCTACCTAAGGAAACAAAAGACTTGTACATAGAAAACTATAAAACACTACTGAAAGCAATCAAAGAGGACACTAATAGATGGAGAAATATACCATGGTCATGGATTGGAAGAATAAATATTGTAAAAATGAGTATACTACCCAAAGTAATTTATACATTCAATGCAATCCCTATCAAGCTACCAATGGGAGAAATGGGAGAAATGTAATAGCAAATGAAGCAACGGATAAAGGATTAATCTCCAAAATATACAAGCAGCTCCTGCAGCTGAATTCCAGAAAAATAAATGACCCAATCAAAAAATGGGCCAAAGAACTAAACAGACATTTCTCCAAAGAAGACATAAAGATGGCTAACAAACACATGAAAAAATGCTCAACATCCCTCATAATCAGAGAGATGCAAATCAAAACCACAATGAGATACCATTTCACACCAGTCAGAATGGCTGCTATCCAAAAGTCTACATGCAATAAATGCTGGAGAGGATGTGGAGAGAAAGGAACCCTCTTACACTGTTGGTGGGAATGCAAACTAGTACAGCCACTGTGGAGAACAGTGTGGAGATTCCTCAAAAAACTGGAAATAGAACTGCCATATGATCCAGCAATCGCACTCCTGGGCATACACACCGAGGAAACCAGAATTGAAAGAGACACATGTACTCCAATGTTCATTGCAGCACTGTTTATAATAGCCAGGACATGGAAGCAACCTAGATGTCCATCTGCAGACGAATGGATAAGAAAGCTTTGGTACATATACACAATGGAGTATTATTCAGCCATTAAAAAGAATACATTTGAATCAGTTCTAATGAGGTGGATGAAACTGGAGCCTATTATACAGAGTGAAGTAAGCCAGAAAGAAAAACACCAATACAGCATACTAACACATATATATGGAATTTAGAAAGATGCAAATGATAACCCTGTATACGAGACAGCAAAAGAGACACAGATGTATAGATCAGTCTTTGGGACTCTGTGGGAGAGGGTGAGGGTGGGATGATTTGGGAGAATGTCATTGAAACACGTATATTGTCATATGTGAGATGAATCACTAGTTCAGGGTCAATGCATGTTATAGGATGCTCGGGGCGGGCATGTGGGGATGACCCAGAGGGAGGATAAAGGGAGGAGGGAGGTGGGAGGGGGGTTCAGGAGGGGGAACTTATGTAAACCCGGGGCGAATTCATGTCAATGTATGGCAAAACCAACCAATATAATACTGTAAAATAATTTGCCTCCAATAAAAAATAAATTAATTACAAAAAAAAAGAAAATTAAAACAAAAGTAGCTATGTTTTCAGAGTTCACAGTAGAGTTCCAACAGCCTTTCAATGCAAGTGCAATGCAAGTGCAAAAGAGATGTTCAAATTTAAAAATCCATTTAACTGTGCTATCAAAGAAAGTCCACCTAAGCTTCAATTTAAAGAGATTAATCTGCAGCACTGCTCTTTAGTTGCTAAGTCATATCCAATTCTTTTTGTGATCCCATGGACTGTAGCCCTCCAGGCTTCTCTGTCCATGGGATTTCCCAAACAAGAATACTGGAGTGGGTTGCCATTTCCTTTTCCAGGGGATCTTCTGGACCCAGGGGTCAAACCCAAGCCTTCAGCACTGGCAGGGGGATTCTTAACCACTGAGCTGATAGGAAGGCCCTGATCTAGAGTGTATTGACATGCTGAAAAGCAACTAACAAAGAGAAGAATTTAATGGAATTCTACAAATATCTTCCCCTGATGCTGGGAAAGTCAGGAGGAGATGGGGATGACAGAGGATGAGACGGTTGGATGGCATCACCGACTCGATGGACATGAGTTTGAGTAAGTCTGGGAACTGGTGACGGACAGGAAAGCCTGGCATGCTGCAGTCCATGGGGTCACAAAGAGTCAGACATGACTGAGCGACTGAACTGAAAATTATATATAAATAGATTGATATCAGTATTTGGTAGTATCTATTTTTGTGAAAAGACATTTTCAAAGATGAGATATATTTTTATATATAATACTACAGCTCAATGTTAACAGAAGAATATTTGTAATTGATTTTGTTAATAGGAAAGGTCACCTTTGAACTTCAATTAGGCAAAATATTGTCCTCCCTCAAACTAGAATTCCATTCCTCTCATTAGTGGATCTGTATTACAAAAACTAAGATATTGGTTCTAATATGATTCGATATAATAATATTATTATTGCACTTTTTTATTTCTCAATAGAAATTTAGGGAAATTTGTCTCCTCTATTGATTTAAGGACCTATAATATCTTTAATCTCTTGCTAAAAAGTCTAAAGTATTTGCTATCTGACCCTTTACAGAAAAAGCTTGCCAATACCTAGTCAAGACAAACTATGTGGTAGTGTTGCAGGAAAGGGGATCCCTTCCAGGGCCCGAAACTGGGCACTTGTCTAGCACTCGGAAAAGAATTGTCCGAGGAGACACGTGCTGACAAAGCAAGAGATTTTATTGGGAAGGGCACCCGGGTGGAGAGCAGTAGGATAAGGGAACCCAAGGGAACAGCTCTACCGCGTGGCTCGCAGTCTTGGGTTTTATGGTGATGGGATTAGTTTCCGGGTGGTCTTTGGCCAATCATTCTAATTCAGAGTCTTTCCTGGTGGCGCATGCATGGCTTAGCCAAGATGGATGCTAGCGAGAGGGATTCTGGGAAGTGGATGGACACCTGGTGTCTCCTTTCGACCTTTTCCGAACTCTTCTGGTTGGTTGTGGCTTATTAGTTCCGTATTCCTTATCAAGATCTCCTGTCATAAAACAACTCACGCAAATGGTTACTATGGTGCCTGGCCAGGGTTGGCGGTTTCAATCAGTGTGCTTCCCCTAACAGTAGAAGCAATGAACCCTGAAATATCAAGGACTTAACACAACAGGCTCACAGGAGGCTTTACTTTTCATGGCTAAGTCTAACATGGGTCCCACAGGTTCCTTGTGCTCTTCTCCATTGGCGATTCAGGAATCCAGGCTTCTTCCATCATGCAGCACTATCATTTTGAATTTCTTTATTTTCAAACCTGTGTATGAGAGAGAATATTAAGAATTCACAACAGTTTCATCTACCATGGAGCAGAAGTGACAAATTCCTTCTGCTCAAATTTGAGAGTCATTAGCATATGGATGATATTTAATGATATACAAATAAACGATCTCTTCTACAAATAAAATAGAGAAAAATCACTCAAGGAACATACCCCAAAGCACTTCAATTTATGGAAGCCCAGTCAACAAGAGGAAAATAAACATGAGAAGATCATTGAGGGTGACAGCTAAAAAAGAAGAAATAATAGGAAAATGTAATGTCACAAAAGCTAAGCAAAGCCTCGAAAAGACTGTCATGTATGGTCTATAACATGTTTCCAGTTGTGACTCAGGCAAGTCACAACTGCTCTGAACTGAACTGCCCACACCTGTATATTAGTATATTGAGAATAATTACAATAAATATTTACCCTGAATATTTACTGGAAGGACTGATGCTGAAGCTGAAGCTCCAATAATTTTGCTACCTGATGTGAAGAGCTGATTCATTGAAAAAAGACCCAATGCTGGGAAAGATTGAAGGCAGGAGGAGAAGGGGGCAACCAAGCATGAGGTGGTTGGATGGCATCACCAACTCAATGGACATGAGTTTGACCAAACTCTGGGAGATAGTGAAGGGCAGGGAAGCCTGGTGGTGTACTGTAGTCCAAAGGGTCGCAAAGAGTTGGACATGACTTAGTGACTGAACAACCACCTCAAAAGATTCATTATAAAGAGGAAATGCAATAGTGTACACAAAAGCACTGAAATCCCTACACAAATTGACAGTAATTGTTTTCATTGTAGTCACATGGAATAACTCCTCTACTTCGTGCCAAATTTTTCTGAAGAGTTAGAATTCTCCCATAACCCACCCCAACCACTGCCTCCAAATTATCACAGCAGATTTTACCAAACTGGTTTGGGTGCGGATAACCACAGTCTAATTGAAATTCAGTGATTCCCAACTAGAAGCATTTCAGAGGCAAGAACTACCCAGGGACGTGACTCTCTCTTTTAGTAAAATGAGAGTAGTGTGTGAAATCCTTAAGATCTTTCTGGAACAAAGCTCCAACTCAAGCGGGCAGCTCCTGAGCCACCACTGGCCATAGGCAGACACAGTAAGCTATAGTCTGAAATTCTGGTAAATAGTGCCCCAAACTTCAGGGAAATCATAAAAGCACCTAAATGAGAGCTGTGTCGTAAAGCTCACTGGCTGTTAGGTGTGATCAACACTGAAGGTAAAAATAAACAAATATAAATGAAACTCTACTTAACTCAAGACCTTTCACTTCATAGATTTTTATTAAAACACATTTGCAAAAGTACAAAGGTTAGTCTGTGTTTTCTTTTTCCTTCTTTTTTTCATAATGATATATTGGAATTGTCCAATTGAAACCATATGTTGGCTCAGTAATTCTCAAAAATGTGCACCATTTTAAGACCCAATAAACAGAAGAGGGGGAGGGGATTAATGTATCAGGATAAATACTCTTGGACTGATAGAAATACTGTGCTTCCATTCTATTGGAAAGGAAGAAAAGCCACCTCTTTCATTAATTATAATACCTACAGGACAGAAATGTAATGCAACTGAGGTAATGACACACAGATGCACTGGGGGAAAAAATCAAATAATTTGGAGAAAAAACAGAAAGCCTGGGTTTGAATCTACCTCTTCCACCTATTGGCTCAGTGCCCATTTAAAACAGTTGTAATCTCACTCAGACTCAGTTTCAATTCCTATGATATGAACAAAATAATGCCCACCTTGGATAATTGTTATACGGACTTGATAGATTTAATAAGACAAAGCACACATCTGTGTGATAGATGGTTGGAACTTGACACTGAATGAAATGGATGACAATTCACTCATTCTAGATTCTGCTACTTTGTTTTGTTCTCTTTTTTTTTCTGAAAATTAATTATGGAAAGCTGAGAAGCTGAATAGGATAGCAAATTCAATAATATGTCAAAACCTGAAGCATGAATAGGAATAAAAATAAATCTATTGAGCCACGAGCACCTGTCATGCACCCATCACCCAGTTCAAACTTCTCCAAGGCTGATGTGCATCCCAGTTACCAAGGACCTTGATCAAATGCAGATTCTAATTCAGTTAAGTCTAGGGAGGGTCCTGAAATTCCATTTCAGTCACTAGGTGATGCCAATGCTTGATCATTAATGAGCAAAAATTTTGCCCAAAGGATGATTTTTTAAAAATTAAAATGTTGATGGGCCACTTTTTTCCTTCAAAATTCTCGTAAATTTACTTAATTTCACCAAAAAAAAATGCTATTATTAGATTTTTACGTAATAAGAATATTCAACACTGTTGAGAGCCTGTGTGTGTGTGTGCTAAGTCACTTCAGTCGCATCCAGCTCTGTGACTCTATGGACTGTAGCCCGCCAGTCTCCTCTGTCCATGGGATTCTCCAGGCAAGAATACTGAAGTGGGCTGCCAAGCTCTCTCCTCCAGGGAATCTTCCCAATCCAGGGATCAAACCCTCATTTCCTGCGTCTCCTGCATTGCAGGCAGATTCTTTACCGCTGAGCCACCGTGGTAGCGCTGTGCTAATTGCAATGCTAACTGCTTTACATCCTCTCACAGGCATTTAAGTACCTAATATTGTATTAGTATCTTCACAATAAGGAACCAGAGGTCCAAATATGTCTTTTCTTTTCACTCAGGCCTTCTTTGCTTAATTCATTCTGTTTTGAGCAAGGGAATCGATGTTCCTTGCCTTTAATACAACAGACAAACAGAAACAAGTACATTCAAGATAAGCTTGATTACAAAAACAGTCTATATTTATTGAAAGTAGTAGCTTTTGAGTGATATTTGCTGTATTTTCATATACTGATAATGGATAACACTGTTGGACATCTGGGGTGTCAGAACTACCTGGATTTTTGCATGCATCCTTACAAAAGTAAATTTCTATTACTAGACTTTTCTCGAAAAGTTATATTTTCCTATAGCATAATGTTGGCATATCATGGGCATTTTATACTCAGAACATATTTAAAGAGCTCTCATTCATTCTCTAAATGTACAGTGAACACCTATTCTAAACTATATAAGCAAGCTTACTTTGAGAGCAAACATAATTTAAAACAAAGATCGCGTCAAAGTGGTTTTGGAGAGCCACACTGTTTTTCAGGCTGCCTGGGACTCACTCATTCCAGCCCCCAAAGGAAAGCGAGCATGTGGTAAGAAGGGCAGATACTTGTAACAGAGATTTGAGTTAAAATCTCAGCTTCTCAATTTACTACTCATATGACCTTGAGCAAATTGCTTACCTTTTTTGTTTTTGTGTGCATGCTCAGTTGTGTCCGACTCTTTGAGACTCTTTGGATTGTAGCCTGACAGGCTATTCAGGGAAGAATACTGGAGTGGGTTGTCATTTCTTCCTCCAGGGGATCTTCCTGACACAGGAATCAAACCCATGTCTCCTGCATCTCCTGTGTTGCAAGAGGATTCTTTACCTGCTGAGTCATCGGGGAAGCCCTTATGTTTACCTTTATGAGCCTCAATTTCCTCATCTGCAAGGTAGAGATGAAAAATAATCATACTCATTTTCCATGACTGCTGCTGCTGCTAAGTCACTTCAGTTGTGTCCGACTCTGTGCAACTCCGTAGACGGCAGCCCACCAGGCTCCCCCATCCCTGGGATTCTCCAGGCAAGAACACTGGAGTGGGTTGCCATTTCCTTCTCCAATGCATGAAAGTGAAAAGTGAAAATGAAGTCACTCTGTCGTGTCTGACTCTTCATGACCCCATGGACTACAGCCTACTAGGCTCCTCCGCCTATGGGACTTTCCAGGCGATAGTACTGGAGTGGTGTGCCATCACCTTCTCCGCCATGACTGCTATAAGGTTTAAATAAAGTATATAAAGCACTTAGCCAATGACAAATGCTATTGATGCTGCACCATTTTGGTTCTAAGGTGCACTTTTTTGTAGCATTTTAACATCTCTGAAATTAGGAAATGTTGTCTATTAAATGTGAACGTGTCTGACAGCTTTTGTGCATTATAACATAAGTGCCTAACATTAAGTTTCTGATCACCAAGATAATCTTTTCAGACATCCACCTGGAATAAACACACTGCCAGCTACACAACTAGATAAAGAGCCAGGCAGCTCCACCCACGAAGTTTCCCTTTTAGAAAGCCCTGGTCAACCTAGATAATTGATGAACTGATCTAGCTTTCCCTTCTGGTGCTTTAAGTCCACTCTTACGTTTTAAATTCACCAATAAAGAATAAAACCTCAAAAACCTAGGCACACCACCCTTGACCCCAATAAAGGCAGAGCCCAAGGTTCAATCTCTTTTTCTCTCTCTTTCTTTCTCTGTCATATATTGGGTCTGGCTGGTGAAACGTCTGTAGGGGCCTCACCACAAGTACAGTAGTCTGGTAAGTTAGGTGAGTGCCCCCAGGCATTGCTAGCTGATAGCGTTAGGGAGCCATTGACTGAAACTGACCACTTTGGCCAGGAAGATAATAATCACTTGCATGAATTAGCTCACAACAGGAGATTCCAATAAGAGACATGGTGTTGCCACCAGCAAACTAACTGGGGGGATTCAGGTGGGGTCAAAAGGAAGAAAGAGATGTAAGCCCATGGTAACAGGCGACTTCTCAGAACCTCTTGCGCTAGAATGGGGTTGAGACATGTGAGCACCGCCCCAAAGGCCCTGAGTCAGACCAAATACCGGCACAAGCAAGATGAGTGGCTGGGACACCATGAACTTAAAACCTGTGACTGCAAGCCACATGGCAGAGCAGTTCTCCTGGGTTCCCTTACCCTGCTGCTCTCTGCCTGGGCTCTCCTTCCCAATAAAAGCTTTTGCCTTGTCAGTACATGTGTCTTCTCAGACAGTTCCCTTCTGAGGGGTAGACAAGAGCAGATTCTCAGGGTCTGGAAGGGGCCCTGTTCCAGTAACAATAGTATGACCATGGATAGACAGAGACCAACCCCAAACAAGTGAGCTTATAATCGCCATTAACCAGGCAGCATTTTGAGGTAAGTGTCATTCTCTGTGCTTGCGTGATTTCAACAGCACACATCCTTGTCACTTCAATTGACGTATTTGCACAGCTGTTTTCCATGTGCACTCAGTGCGATTGGTATTTAGATGTTTTTTAAAAGATTATATGATTTCACATTGAAACAAAAATGATTATGTATGCCTGAGATCACAGGAAAAGAGTATTGAGACATTTGCTACAAGGGATGCAAATATCACTGTTGAGAAATTACTAAAATTCCGTATTTTCTTGCAAAGCAACAATCAAGTATTTAACAGCACTATACTGCAAGGAGATCCAACCAGTCCATTCTAAAGGAGATCAATCCTGGATGTTCATTGGAGGGACTGATGCTAAAGCTGAAACTGCAATACTTTGGCCACCTCATGCGAAGAGTTGACTCACTGGAGAAGACTCTGATGCTGGGAAAGGTTGGGGGTGGGAGGAGAAGGGGACGATGGAGAATGAGATGGCTGGATGGCATCACCGACTCTGTGGACATGAGTTTGAGTGAACTCCGGGAGTTGGTGATGGACAGGGAGGCCTGGCGTGCTGTGATTCATGGGGTCGCGGAGAGTCGGGCACGACTGAGCGACTGAACTGAACTGAACTGAACTGAGAAAGTAAGATACCCACAAGTAAATGAAGCCATTTACATTTTCTTGCCTGCATATCTACAAAGAGATCATCTATCACACACCAAGCAACAGAATTAAAGAGAGGAGAAATTGATACCTGGACGAGGTAAAGGAAACTTAAAGAAAAAAAGACATTAACAAGACCAATTCTTATTTTACACAGTATTGAACAAGAATTTGTGAAAATTTTCCTTCTACTTTTGAATTTAAATTCCAGAGCTATATGATCAATGAAGACAAAAGGGAAGATTGGAAAAAAGGAGGAGGTTGGGAGGGAGAAAGGAAAAACATAGTTAATTTCTCTTACATTTTCATTTTAATGTATTCCCTAAAGTGATAAATGATACAAGTCTATGTTTATATAAGTCTAAAAGGGCTCTTTCAACCAAACTTTTTAAAACTTCTATGATAGCATTATGTTATAGTTTAACTGACAGCATATTTTCTTTTAGTACACAAACTAATAGTCCATCTTAAAGGTGATAACATTTTGAAATGGAGGAAATATGGAAAAGGTTAGCTGCTATGAATATAAATATGGCTGTATCTCTGTAATATTAGCAAGATTTCTCTCAAAATACTTATTGATAGAAAAAGAGCCACTGTCAAAATTTACAATATTTATGACGATGACGAAGCAATTAGATGAAATTAAAAATTCAACCATTTACTTATTTTTTCCATCTTAAGTACAGCTTGATAAACCCCTGTGACTTTTATCCTGGGGAGCTTTTGGTAACACTTCTGTGAGGCTCAAATGCATGCTGTTAACACTTAGGTTAACTTTTTTGACTGATTTGTCTGTTTAGTCCAAAAAGTGATTCAGGAGATTTTTCCCCAGAGAACTTCCTGCCAGGACTATAATCACCCAACATGAATAATAGTCTCTAGACCACGGGAAGCACCAGAGAGGGTTCTGAATGTCATAATCAGAGACAGCCCTTGAGAAATGTTTAAATGACAAATCATCTAAGTTTATCTTGAGTGTCACCTTTCTTCCCTTTAGTTACTCCTTGTGGATATGCACACATGCACCACACACACACACACACCCCGAGTATTATTCAGACTCTCAGCTGGCTAATAACAGAAAGTTAAACATAAGCAATATGACAGAAGAAACATTTGCAATACTAACAGGATGATAATTTGAGGATGTGTGGTATTTTTCCTTACATGCTACCAGTGAAGGGCTGCAATGGGAGAGATGCTAATAAAACCAAGTTAACTTCATTTGTGGCTTTTAAGCTCCTAGCAATTCAGTTCCTACATTAAAAAAAAAAAAAAAATGGATTTGCTGGAATACTTAGCTAGCTAGCCAGAATTTCCTACCTCAGAGACAATATATAGAACTTCTATGGACTAGAGGAGACAAGCAGGAAATTCTCAAAGAAAATAGATGAGTTAGGCAGAATGTGGAAAACCTGTACCTTTTCCACTCCAAGAATAAAGCCCTGGGTGGGAATACGGGAAAATAAAGAAACACTAAAATGAACTTAAACCCAAAAGTAGAAAATTTCTGAGTATTTTTTCTTGGGTGGCGCCAGAAAAATGATGAGCATCTTAAAGAAATATTCCACACTTGTAAACAACTGTAGTAGATACGGTGGTAGGTATGGTAGTTGCATCTGGAGACATGGGAAGACAGAAAGACCCTCAGAACTTTTCACATGAAAGGAGAGCAAGGATGCCTAGGTAAATTGTCACTCTTATGTTAACTACAACCTTTACTGTCCTTACCATGTCTGGTCTCTTACTATAGCAACATCCCGCTGCAAGATTTACCATGCAGTACATTTGTAAGGCACAGCCTTATACCATCCTAGGAAGAGTGAGCTCATGTCCAGGCTGCCTCTTCCATGGCTTTATTTTGAAAGATATTTGTGCTGGTGTGAATCGTTTGTTGACAGGTTTGGTTTTGTTTGTTTTTTGCTTTGTTGTTTTGTTTTGCGTACTTTAAAGGTGTCGCTCTACTGTCTTCCAGTTTACATTGTTTACCCCAGGAGAAATCTGTTGCTACCCCCATGTTTGTTCCTCTGTTCACAGTTTGTCATTTTTCCTCTAGCTGATTTTTAGATTTCATTTTTCTCACTAGCTTTAAGTAGTTTGATTCATGATTGGGTTTCTTAAGTTTAGGGATGTGTTGTTTTGTAGTTTTAATCAAATTTGGAAAAAAATTGACCATTATATCTTCAAATACTTTATCATTGATCCCACCTCTTCTCCTCTAGGAACTGCAATTATGTCTTCACCATTCTGCTTCAAGACATCCCACAGCTCGGAGATGCTGTCTTCATACATTTTTTATCTTTATATTTCTGCTGAATATTTATATATAAATACATTTGCATTTTTTATGTCTTCAAGCTTGTTAATCTTTTTTTTTTTCCTGCATGTGTTAGCTACCTTTAATCCACTCTGGTTTATTTTATGCCTCAAATGTTTTAGTTTTCATATCTGTGGGTGGTTTGGTTCTTATTTATATTTTCCACATCTCTCCTTAACATCATCAGTCTTTCCTCTAGCTTTCTGAGTAAATGGAAAGCAGTTATATAACTGTTTTCATGTCCTCGTCTACTAGTTCAGTTATTGGTGTCATTTCTGGGTCAGTTATGATTGATTGACTTTCCTCTTCATCATGGGGTCTGTTTCTCTAGATGAAAAGTGCCTGGTAAATGTGTATACCTGCTAATTTTTAACTAATGAGGAGTTTTACATTGTTGGATATTGTATATTTTTATGGTCTTATAAACACTCTGGAGTTTTGTTGTGGGATTGGGTGTGTTACCTGGAAATAATTTTGATTTTTACAGGTTTTGTTTGTGAGCTCTTTAGCCTGCAGAGCGGCATTTAGAACATGATTAACATTTCCTCACTACTGAGGCAAAATTCTCTTGAGTAATCTATTCAACATGAAGCTTTCTACTCTGCCTGGATGAAATTAGACTTCTTCCCAGCCCTGTGTGAACTCAAGATTGTTTCCTCTAATTCCTTTGGGCAGTTCTTTCTCCACTTCTGGTAGTTTTCTCACATGCCTGTGCTTACTAACACTCAGCTGAAGACTTCAAGGAGATCCTCTGCATATTTCTTGTGCTCCTAGTCTGTACAATTCTATCCTCTCCATGACTCAGCTCTATGAACTCTAGTCAACCTAACCTCCCTGGACTTCAAGCCCCACCTGGGTACCCCTCCCTCCTCATGTTTGGTTTCCTCTCTCTCAGGGGACACTGTCCTCCACTGCCCAAGGTGTGATGTCTTGAAATGTTTTTTAATGTATTATATCTGGTGTTTTAGTTACTTTTGGGTTGAAAGATACATTCAAATTGTGTTATGCCATTTTAGGCAGAAGCAAAAATCAATGTGATGATTTCTTAATGTCTTATTTTTCCCTGTGATATTTGAGTTTACATACTGTGATAATCTGGTTTTTGTTATTTGGGATGGTATTTTTCAATCAAAAGTTTTTCTTCTTCAAATTAAAATACCCACAAACCTCTTCGTGTTTAGGATTCTAAGCCCAGGTTCCTGGTATATTAAAATATCTAGAGTAAGAAGAAAACACAGGAATATTTTGCCTATACATTACCAAGCATCCAAAGTCTAAATGTATCCAAATAGCCTGATGTTTGGTTTCATATAGGCCTAACATTCTTGGTTCCAAATAGGGAAAGGAGTATGTCAAGGCTGTATATTGTCACCCTGCTTATTTAACTTATAGGCAGAGTACATCATGAGAAACGCTGGGCTGGAGGAAGCACAAGCTGGAATCAAGATTGCCAGGAGAAATATCAATAACCTCAGATATGCAGATGACACCACCCTTATGGCAGAAAGTGAAGAGGAACTCAAAAGCCTCTTGATGAAAGTGAAAGAGGAGAGTGAAAAAGTTGGCTTGAAGCTCAACATTCAGAAAACAAAGATCATGGCATCTGGCCCCATCACTTCATGGGAAATAGATGGGGAAACAGTGGAAACAGTGTCAGACTTTATTTTTTTGGGCTCCAAAATCACTGTGGATGCTGATTGCAGCCATGAAATTAAAAGACGCTTACTCCTTGGAAGGAAAGTTATGACCAGCCTAGATAGTATATTAAAAAGCAGAGACATTACTTTGCCAACAAAGGTCTGTCTAGTCAAGGTTATGGTTTTTCCCGTGGTCATGTATGGATGTGAGAGTTGGACTGTGAAGAAAGCTGATCGCCAAAGAATTGATGCTTTTGAACTGTTGTGCTGGAGAAGACTCTTGAGAGTCCCTTGGACTGCAAGGAGAACCAACCAGTCCATTCTAAAGGAGATCAGTCCTGGGTGTTCATTGGAAGGACTGATGCTAAAGCTGAAATTCCAATACTTTGGCCACCTCATGTGACGAGTTGACTCACTGGAAAAGACTCTGATGCTGGGAGGGATTGGGGGCGGGAGGAGAAGGGGACAACAGAGAATGAGATGGCTGGATGGCATCACCGACTAGATGGACATGAGTTTGAGTGAACTCCGGGAGTTGGTGAAGGACAGGAAGGCTTGGCATGCTGTGATTCATGGGGTTGCAAAGAGTCGGACACGACTGAGCGACTGAACTGAACTGAACTGAACTGAGGCCTAACATTTGAATGCTTGCTTCTTCTCTTTCCCGTCAGCTGTTGGATCTCTACATTCACAAATATAAACCACAATGAATTCACCATTCCAAAGCTAATCCTTTCCTTCTCTTCAAGCAGCTTTGGAATTCAGCCATACTTGAGCCAAGGAGGACCAGAGAGGTTTAAAAATAAGAAATGTTTTCTTCTAACCGAAGATTGTAAAAATCATTGTACAAGTGGGAAGCAAATCTTTAATGACAAAGCACTTTTAGTTATTTTTAAAACTTGTTTATGTAATTCCTAACAGAACATTTTTCTTCTCAGGGGATCACTTTGTCCTTTTTCCATTTGGCCCCTGCTTCTGAGATAAAGCCATTATCAATAAACCACTTGGGAGGAAAAAAGAAGAAGATGGCTTATCCTAAGCAGAAAGCCTCTTTCTCTTCTTATCCAAACATACATGGACCCCAGTGACACATCCCACAGTAAAGTGGCTCAGTATCCTTAATACTAACTAAAACCTCTAAGACTGAGAACATTTTTATTTTGTGTTTCCTCTATATTAAACAGCGCAAACACTATTATATTACTGTGTTGTCACAACAAGGTTATTGTAAGTCACAATACTTGCCACTATTCATAAATTATAATTTGTTATCCATTTGTATTAGACACTAGTCTACTTACAGGAAAGGAAAAAAGAGAAAGGATTCTCTATCTTTTTATACTGTTAATAGTCTTTCTGAACATCATCAGTTACTTGGTTACTTGACAGACCTCCCTGGTAGTACACACTCTATTTTTAAACTTTCTTAAAATCCAAACTTTGTTTTTTCACTTCACAGCATTGAAAAAGAATACTTACAGGGTATTTTCCATGATCAGTCACAAGACCAAGAAAAATTTTGCTGTTAAATTTCATTAAAACTTGCTCTTTTTATTTTTTTCATCTTTAAAAATAGGAAATTATAAATTTTCCACCATTTTCTCTACAAAAACCACATTTTCTACACATCTTGAAACTTGGTTTAAACATTGCTGAAGGAAACCTTTGTTTATATTAAAAGAAATGAAAGAGAAAAAATATATGGCATCTAATTAATGCTATGGACTTTAAATTTTTCTGGTGTATATAACAGGACACAAATTAGACTATGAAATTGCCTTCAAAACTGGTCAGCCACTTGTAAAAGAATGAAACTAGAACACTTCCTAACACCATACACCAAAATAAACTCAAAATGGATTAGAGAGCTAAATGTAAGACCAGAAACTATAAAACTCCTAGAGGAGGCAAAACACTCTCCGACGTAAATCACAGCAGGATCTTCCAAGACCCACCTCCCAGAATATTGGAAATAAAAGCAAAAATAAACAAATGGGACCTAATTAAAATCAAAAGCTTCTGCACAGCAAAGGAAACTATAAGCAAGGTGAAAAGACAGCCTTCAGAATGGGAGAAAATAATAGCAAATGAAGCAACGGATAAAGGATTAATCTCCAAAATATACAAGCAGCTCCTGCAGCTCAATTCCAGAAAAATAAGTGACCCAATCAAAAAATGGGCCAAAGAACTAAACAGACATTTCTCCAAAGAAGACATAAAGATGGCTAACAAACACATGAAAAAATGCTCAACATCCCTCATAATCGGAGAAATGCAAATCAAAACCACAATGAGATACCATTTCACACCAGTCAGAATGGCTGCTATCCAAAAGTCTACATGCAATAAATGCTGGAGAGGGTGTGGAGAGAAAGGAACCCTCTTACACTGTTGGTGGGAATGCAAACTAGTACAGCCACTATGGAGAACAGTGTGGAGATTCCTCAAAAAACTGGAAATAGAACTGCCATATGATCCAGCAATCACACTTGTGGGCATACACACCGAGAAAACCAGAATTGAAAGAGACACATGTACTCCAGTGTTCATCGCAGCACTGTTTATAATAGCCAGGACATGGAAGCAACCTAGATGTCCATCTGCAGATGAATGGATAAGAAAGCTTTGGTACATATACACAATGGAGTATTTTTCAGCCATCAAAAAGAATGCATTTGAATCAGTTTTAATGAGGTGGATGAAATTGGAGCCAATTATACAGAGTGAAGTAAGCCAGAAAGAAAAACATCAATACAGTGTACTAATCCATATATATGGAATTTAGAAAGATGGTAACCTTAACCCTGTATACGAGATTGCAAAAGAGACACAGGTATATAGAACAGTCTTTGGGACTCTGTGGGAGAGGGTGAAGGTGGGATGATTGGGGAGAAAGGCATTGTAGCATGTATATTATCTATCGTGACCTGTCCAGGTTCGACGCATGATACAGGATGCTTGGGGCTGGTGCACGGGGATGACCTGGAGGGAGGATATGGGGAAGAGGGAGGTGGGAGGGGGGTTCAAGAAAGGGAACACATGTACACCCGGGGCAGATTCGTGTCAATGTATGGCAAAACCAACCGATATATTAATGTAAGGTGATTTGCCTCCAATAAAATAAATTTTAAAAAAATGAAGTTGCCTTCATGGTATTAATAGAAACCTCTTCCATTTAGGCGGAGAAGGCAATGGAAAGTCACTCCAGGACTATTGCCTAGAAAATCCCATGGATGGAGGAGCCTGGTTGGCTGTAGTCCATGGGGTCGCTAAAGGTCGGACACGACTGAGCGACTTCACTTTCACTTTTCACTTTCACACATTGGAGAAGGAAATGGCAACCCACTCCAGTGTTCTTGCCTGGAGAATCCCAGGGATGGGGGAGCCTGGTGGGCTTCCGTCTATGGGGTCGCACAGAGTCGGACACGACTGAAGTGACTTAGCAGCAGCAGCTTCCATTTAGGTGATGGTGTGAAGCAAAATCTGGAAAGTAGCAGTCTTAATAAATATTAAGGGACCTGAAAGTGAGAAAGAAAAAAATTAAAATCCAATTGTCTTGGATTATTTAGCTTGCCTCTACTTCCTGGATTTTAAGATTTCTGCTTATAAACTCTTCATCTAGCCTAGTGTAGAGAGATTTTTACACAAAATATTACTCTGTAACACATAGGAATCGGAGAAGGCAATGGCACGCCACTCTAGTACTCTTGCCTGGAAAATCCCATGGACGGAGGAGCCTGGTGGGCTGCAGTCCATGGGGTCGCTACGAGTCAATCATGACTGAGCGACTTCACTTTCACTTTTCACTTTCACACATTGGAGAGGGAAATGGCAACCCACTCCAGTGTTCTTGCCTGGAGAATCCCAGGGACGGGGGAGCCTGGTGGGCTGCTGTCTATGGGATCACACAGAGTCGGACACGACTGAAGTGACTTAGAAGCAGCAGCAGCAGCAGCAACACAGGAATTGCATCTCCTCTCACCTTGCCTTCCAGTCCAATCATTAATACTGGATACAAACATTCTGATCCATGAAAAGTTAGGAATTTAACCTCAAGCCAAGCCTATACTGTAATGGAACATGCTGTGTTTTATTTTGACAGTAGAATGAATCTGCCAGAGGCTCCTGAATCCCTAGGACTTGGGTATCTGGCTCCAGACTGCAGACAGTTATAGGAGACAATGCACCAGAGAGTCTGCAGACCCAGAATCAGGATATCAGGGAAGACTTCTGCCTAAAAAACGTGAATTCAGGAGGCGCTCCAGAAAGTGAGTGCTTTCAGAATCTTTTTCTACCTTTGTATACCTCTATACTGGGGCTTCCCTGATGGCTCAGACAGTAAAGACTCTACCTGCAAAGCAGAAGACATGGGTTAGATCCTTCAGTCAGGAAAATGCCCTGGAGAAGGGAATGGCAACCCACTCCAGTATTCTTGCCTGGAGAATTCCGCGGACAGAGGAGCCTTGTGGGCTATGATTCAGGGGGTTGCAAAGAGTCAGACACAACTGCGCAACTAACACTCTTCACACTTTCATATCTCTATATACTACAGTCCTTTCTTTGTTTCTCTTTCTCTTCCCCAAATTCATACTATCTCCTATTGTGGAAAATGTGAAGAAAGCACACCAAATTAAAGAAGAACATAGCATTACCTACAATCTATCCATAGAACTGAACCTTTTTTCATATCACCAACTTGGCTTTGTGTTGTTACTTTTGTGGTTGTTTTCTGTATTAACCATTTTAATAAAATGGGGAGCAATCATGATACATTATATGTAAATACATAAATAAATACATTAATAGTATTGTATCATGACTGTTTCCCATTTTATTAAAAAATATTTAAATTTAATTTTCAAAAGATACAAATTGGGACTTCCCTGCTAAGACCCCACATGCCTCTTAGAAAAAAACAAAGCATAAAACAGAAGCAACATTGAAATAGATTCAATAAAGACTTTGAAAAGAAAGATGCAAAAAACTTTCTTTTTTTTTTTTTTTTGAACAGAGGAAAATTTATGCGTCGAACCTGGACTGGTCACTTATGATAATATACATGCTACAATTCCATTCTCTCCAATCATTCCACCTTCACCCTCTCCCACAGAGTCCCAAAGACTGTTCTAAATGCCTATGTCTCTTTTGCAGTCTCTTATACAGGGTTTAGGTTACCATTTTTCTAAATTCCATATATATGAGTTAATATACGGTATTGATGTTCTTCTTTCTGGCTTACTTCACTCTGTATAATTGGCTCCAATTTCATCCACCTCATTAAAACTGATTCAAATGCATTCTTTTTGATGGCTGAAAAATACTCCATTGTGTATATGTACCAAAGCTTTCTTATCCATTCATCTGCAGATGGACATCTAGGTTGCTTCCATGTCCTGGCTATTATAAACAGTGCTGCAATGAACATTGGAGTACATGTGTCTCTTTCAATTCTGGTTTCCTCGGTGTGTATGCCCAGGAGTGCGATCGCTGGATCATATGGCAGTTCTATTTCCAGTTTTCTGAGGAATCTCCACACTGTTCTCCATAGTGGCTGTACTAGTTTGCATTCCCACCAACAGTGTAAGAGGGTTCCCTTCTCTCCACACCCTCTCCAGCACTTATTGCATGTAGACTTTTGGATAGCAGCCATTCTGACTGGTGTGAAATGGTATCTCATTGTGGTTTTGATTTGCATTTCTCCGATTATGAGGGATGTTGAGCATTTTTTCATGTGTTTGTTAGCCATCTTTATGTCTTCTTTGGAGAAATGTCTGTTTAGTTCTTTGGCCCATTTTTTGATTGGGTCACTTAGTTTTCTGGAATTAAGCTGCAGGAGCTGCTTGTATAATTTGGAGATTAATCCTTTATCAGTTGCTTCATTTGCTATTATTGTCTCCCATTCTGAAGGTTGTCTTTTCACCTTGCTTAGAGTTTCCTTTGCTGTGCAGAAGCTTTTGATTTTAATTAGGTCCCATTTGTTTATTTTTGCTTTTATTTCCAATATTCTGGGAGGTGGGTCTTGGAGGATCCTGCTGTGATTTATGTCGGAGAGTGTTTTGCCTACGTTCTCCTCTAGGAGTTTTATAGTTTCTGGTGTTACATTTAGATCTTTAATCCATTTTGAGTTTATTTTGGTGTATGGTGTTAGGAAGTGTTCTAGTTTCATTCTTTTACAAGTGGCTGACCAGTTTTCCCAGCACCACTTGTTAAAGAGACTGTCTTTTCTCCATTTTATATTCTTGCCTCCTTTGTCGAAGATAAGGTGTCCATAGGAGCGTGGGTTTATCTCTGGGCTTTCTATTTTGTTCCATTGATCTATATTTCTGTCTTTATGCCAGTACCATACTGTCTTGATGACTGTGGCTTTGTAATAGAGCCTGAAGTCCGGCAGGTTAATTCCCCCAGTTCCATTCTTCTTCCTCAAGATTGCTTTGGCTATTCGAGGTTTTTTGTATTTCCATACAAATTGTGAGATTATTTGTTCTAGTTCTGTGAAAAATATTGTTGGTAGCTTGATAGGGATTGCATTGAATGTATAAATTACTTTGGGTAGTATACTCATTTTTACAATATTTATTCTTCCAATCCACGAACACGGTATATTTCTCCATCTATTCATGTCCTCTTTGATTACTTTCACTAGTGTTTTATAGTTTTCTATGTACAAGTCTTTTGTTTCCTTAGGTAGACATATTCCTAAAAAAAAAACTTTCAACATATGGGTACACCGTGTATTTAATTATTCTCCTATTTGAGACATGTTTCTTGTTTCTAGGTGTCCATTCTTGGACAATGAAGCAATGAATATTTTTGCTAATAAATCTTTCTATACATTTCTGTTTATGTTTCTGATATATATTCTAAGAACAAAATTGCTAGGTCTAAGGATATGAAAAAATTTAAATCTCTGCATATTGCTTCGCAGAAAGGTCAGACCCATTAATATCCCACTTTCAAAATTGTTATAGTCATAAATAAATGTTGTCCCAATTTATTTATGACTATAATAATTTTTAACTCACTTTATGTAAAACAAAAGCAACAACAACAACAGGTCATTCATTTTCCCTACCCATTACCCTCTGTCTCTGGCAACCTCCAATCTATTTTGTGTCTATAGACTTAAGGTTTTTTATTTAAAAAAAATTTTTTTAGATTCCATACATAAGAGAGATCATATTTTTTCTCTGCCTGGCTTATTTCACTTAGTATAATGCCCTTGAACTCCACCCATGTTGTTGTAAGTGGCAAAATTTCATTCTTTTTGCTGCTGAATAATATTCCATTGTATATTACAATTTCTTTATTCATTTACCCATTGATGGACTCAGTTTGTCTCCATATCTTGGCTACTGTAAATAATGCTGCAGTGAACACATGGGTGCACACAACTTCAAATTAATGTTTTTGTTTTCTTTGGATAAATAGCCAAGGTGGATCATATGGGATTCCTATTTTTAACTTTTTGAGGAATCTCTGTACTGTTTTCTTCAGTGGCTACATCAATTTACATTCCCACCAGCAGCACACAAGTTTCTCCTTTCTCCACACCCTCACCCAACATTTGTTATTTCTAGTCTTTTTGATAATAGCCATTTGAATAGGTGAGACACCTCATTGTTGTTTTGATTTGCATTTCTATGATGACTAAGGATACAGAGTATCTTTTTGTGTACCTGTTGACCATCTGTATGTCTTCTTTCAGTTCAGTTCAGTTCAATTCGGTCGCTCAGTCGTATCCGACTCTCTGCGACCCCACGAATCACAGCACGCCAGGCCTCCCTGTCCATCACCAACTCCCGGAGTTCACTCAAACTCATGTCCATGTCTTCTTTAGAAAATGTGTATTCAGATCTCCCCATTTATTAATCAGATTGTTTACTTTTTTTGCTATTGAGTTGTATGAGTTCTTTGTATGTTTTAGATATTAGCCTCTCTCATCATTATAATGATTTTTACATATACTTTTTAATGTAAGCAAATAGATCATATTTTCCTTTTCTAGCTCCTCTACTCTTTTATTTGCTGATCATTTCAGAGCTGCAATAGCATTCTAAAGATAAGATAGGCTGTGACTCAGACTCATTTCCAACAAATTAAGAGTCATTTGTTAAAAAAAAAAAAAAATTTGCAGAACATGTTTATCAGTAAATGAGAATGTTTGCCCAGTCTAAACAATTGTTAGCTACACAATACACAAACTCTGCTGAAGAGTCTTAATCACACTAATGTATCATGTCAAATCTATACCACCAAGTCCTCTTATAGCCACCGGTCAAAACATATGGTCAGAATTAAATTGGTAAGACCTACTCTGAACATGATCAGATTGAAGAGCACCCCAGTTTCAAACAAACACATTCCTAAATTAAGTCTTAATACTGGGATTTCTCTAATGTCCCAGTGGTTAATACTTGACCTTCCAATGCAAGGGGTGTGGGTTCTATTTCTGGTCAGGAAACTAATGTCCCACATGCCTTGGGGCCAAAAAACTAAAACTAAAGCAGAAATAATTTTGTAACAAATTCAATAAAGACTTTTAAAATGGCCCACTTTAAAAAATATCCTAAAAAATTAAATAAAAATTTTTAATTCAGTACCTAATAAGCATATTTAAGTGTACTATTATATGACCAATGTCTGGATGAGTCGACTCTTCTCCCTCCATCCGTTTGACACTGGGATCATGGGGGTTTATCAGTGATAAGGACGCAATAAGGAGTAGGTGGAAAAGTGAGAGTTAAAGTGTGGGTATTCACTAGGTGGCATAAACAAAGCAGCAAAATAAGAAGTGGAGTGAATCGAGTCCAGCTTGGAACTAAGGTCTGGAAATCAGCTTTGTGAAGTCTCTTCAGACTTCTCCCAAAAGAAATAGTAACAAGCCCATTTTTGACTCATCTTCAAAATAGCCTCTATTTTCCTCTTCCAACTGCATTTCTTTAGAATTAAAAATTGGAGTTGGACTTGGTGACAAAGTGTAATCAAGGACTTGTTCACTGCAGGACAATTTAAAAGTCTCCAAGATCTTGAAAAAGAAAAGGTAGCCAAGAAGCAAGAAACCCAAGTGTGGAAGATATTCCTCTTGTCTAACAAAGAAAAGACAGAAAAATGTGAATATTAACTCTGCCACAATCCTCCATTTCCTGCTCAGTCTTATTTCTGAGGGGCGTCTATTTGGCCATTTTGTGGGCTCCTTTGTAAGTTTTATTAAGACCAGAAACAACAGAATGCTTTAAATAAGGGGACTGACTCAGCCCCTTTGTTCCTCGGTAACCTCAGCTCTTGGATTAAAAATTCCATGACACTTGTTCTGTTCCCAATCAGATGTGAGCTTCACCTCCCTCAAATCATCACAGTCTTTGTGGAACCTCCTCTTACGATCCTCACTGTACACTTCAATTTGCAACCCCATGTTCCCCACAATCTCCACAGAGTGTGGCTGCTGCTGCTGCTAAGTCACTTCAGTCCTGTCCGACTCTGTGTGACCCCATAGATGGAAGCCCACCAGGCTCCCCCGTCCCTGGGATTCTCCAAGCAAGAACACTGGAGTGGGTTGCCAAGTGTGGAACTGCATCTAATTCTCTTTGTTTTCCATGTGGCTGCTAAATAAAGTGTTTGCAGAATTGAAGTGAGACCAATATAGTCAGTCTTTCATATTCACCTTTTCTCATCTCCTCCAATTCTATCAGACCTCAGACCTCAGAATTAAAATAAGAAAAAATAAAATGCTGCTTTAAGAAGAGAAATAAACAAGGCCAGATTCTTCTCCAATCTGGCTTGATCACAACCCAGGCGTGTGCTTTCAACAGCAGAAAAGTGGAAATCTTTACTAGGCAAATAACAAGCAACCCTGCAGGGTGGTCTGATGATTCTGAAGCTTATAGACCAGAACACTCTAGAATCACATGTACAGACTGCTGCATAGTTTACTTAAAAGAAGGTCAAAAGTTACCCTTCTGAGTGATACTCCCTTCTGAATGTTCTGAACATTGGAATTCATGAGGTTCTTTCTCTTCTCTCCTGCCAGGATCATCCAGATTAAGTGTAAGACATCACTGGCTGACTGTTGGCTGGATAAAACATTGCACAAATAAGACTATTATCTGAGTATCATTAAATAATAGAATTCCTTAAATTCTACAGTTTAGCTATCATAAAACTAACAAATATTGGCCCTTGCTATACACTTGGCTCTATGCTAATCACAGAGACAATAAGGATAAGTAAAACATATCTTTACCCTTGAGAACTCACCGTTAATTAGGGGAGATAGACCAGTTTAACAGATAACCCAACACAATGCAATACATATTATAAAAGAACAAAGAAAAAGTACCTCTGAAACACTACAGAAATGTTTTTTCAACCACTAAATAGGAAGTGACCAACTTAGCCTACAGTTTGCCGAAAAATATTCACTAAGCACCTCCTATGATTCAGGCACTATGCCAGGCTCTGGGGATATAGAAGTGAACATAGCTCCTAACTTTATGCTGTAAGTTGAGCTGGAGTGACAAACCTGTAATAAATACGTAAAGTACAATTTTAAATAATGGAAAGTGCCATGAGGGAAAAAGAACAGGGTGGTATCAAAGGGATTGCTAAGGAGAACTAATTAAAATCCGGAAACCAAGGAGGGATTTGAGAGGAAATGACATTACATTCAAGACATGAGAGATGAGTAGGTATGAGCCAGGAAAGCAGTTAGGTAAGAAGATGCTAGGCGGGGAGACCAGAATGAGTGAAGACTTTGAGATGAGAGCAAATTTGAATAAGAAGCTCCTATGGCTTGGGCACACTGAACAAAGTGGGGAGGTGCAGGAGATGGAAATTGAGAAGCTAGAATCAGACAATGCAGGACCTGGGAGGATAACTAAGGGAACTAAATTTCAGTCAAAGTGCAATGAGAAGTCATTGAGGCATCTGCAATGGAGGATACAATCACTCCCAAATGAGTCTGAGTCCTTATAACATGCTTAGCTGACATGGCGTGGTGATTGATCACACCGTTTGATCCTCTGGCTCAAGATGCAGCATTCTCCTCTCCTCTGGACCCCCTAGCTCTCATTTTCAATGATGCATCTCCTCCTGGATGATTTAACTGTCCTCCCGCACCTCTCACCCTGCCCTCCACATGTACATTGTTTCGAGTGCCTAACTCCTTAGAATCCCCTTCAGCTAAGCTGATCTGCGGTCCCCTCCTTGATAATATGGGCTTCCCTGGTGGCCCAGATGGTACAGCATCTGTCTGCAATACAGGGGACTCAGGTGCGATCCCTGGATAGGGAAGATCCCCTGGAGAAGGGAATGGCAAACCACTCCAGTATTCTGGCCTGGAGAATTCTGTGGACAGAGGAGCCTGGAAGGCTACAGTCCATGTGGCCACAAAAAGTTGGACATGACAGCGAATAACACACACACACACACACACATATTGGCTAGCATGCTTCCCTCCTGACCCCCATACCTTCCTGGAAACATTCCTCATACTCTTGATCTTCTTCCCTCCCTTCAGACTCTCCTACCTCCACCTCTATGACTCTCCCTAGCTCTTTCCTCTGTAATCAGTGTGGACTGTGTTCATGGGTGAAATGTGTGGAAAACAACACCAACTCTTTGTATTTGGTAGTAACAATGAAATTAGTGCTTATAGTCTTTTCTTGTGTATTTTCTATCCTAGCTGAAAATTAAAAATAGTTGTATTACTGTGGAACCTATTTCACAACCTACATCCTCTTTTCCTGTTTAGCAATTCTAGAACGTTTCTAACAGTCTTTTTTTCTGGAAAGTGTGATAGAGATACCTAGGGTTCATCTTCATCTGCTTTTCCTTTCCCTCTGGGCACATGAAAGAATTAGACTCCCCTTCTCTTTGCACCAAGTCAGGGCCATGTCACTGGCCATAGGCCATGTACAGAGTGACACATGTCACTTGTAAGACATTGCATTTAAGTGCAGCATGAGTGTCTCTGGAGCCTTCCTGCCACATTAACCAATGAGGTCTTATGTTGTAAATAGTGAGGCAGAGTTGCCACACAAAGGAAAGTTACTGAGTTACTTTGATCTGCAGTAGACATGAATTCTGTATTAGCGTCTAGTGATGTTTGTTACCACAGCATATCATGACTAGTCTGACTAATAGAGAAGGCTTGGAGAGCTGATCATTCTTTTTATACACTATACTCATTTCCTTGTAACCATTCTATTTATGTTTTCATAGGTTAGTTTATTGCATATATTGGATGGGAACTTTGTGTGTTTGTGATAGCTAATTAACTCTCCTCTTCCTCTAACCAATGTTCTTACAGGAAATAATAATAACCACTCTGTTAAGTTAATGTAACAAATAGTCAACTAGAAAGTCAAAATATATTCCACTATCTTCCCTCTTTTCTTCTTTGGGTCTTTTCTTCCTTCCTTCCTGGCTACCTTCTTTCCCTTCTTCTCTCTTTTCTTTTTTCCCATCCATTTCTATTCCTGTCTCCTTCCCACCGTTTGTAAACATTAGCTGCTGAATAAATGCTACTGACTTGTTAATTGATCACATAATCCCCAAAGTGTTAAATACCGTGTCCTACTCATCTTCTCCAACTTTTTCTCCTCTTCTACCACTCCAGGACCCCCATTCTGGTCCAGACTAATTCCCTTTATTCGTTTGTCTTTCATTTGTCTTTATTTATTCATTTGTCTTTAGCCTGACATTTTTGGATCCCCTGGAGAAGGGAATGACTATCCACTCCAGTACTCTTGCCTGGAGAATTCCATGGACAGAGTTGCGAGGCTGGCTACAGTCCATGGAGTTGCAAAGAGTTGGACAAGACTGAGTGACTCACTTTCACTTTCTTTTCTTGACAGTTTTGGGAGGATGTTGGAGCCTCCACTTGCCAGAGGTTCCTTGTGGGTTGCAATCCAAATATAGTCTAAAAGACTATATAGTGGAACCTAATCTCCCCAACCTTTCTTATATTTAATGCATAGAAGCCCATTTTCTATAAAAGTTCTACCATTATCATAATCAGAAACAGTCAGAGGATCACACCAAAAAAACAAAAAGAACCTGTCAAGGGGAAGTCACAGAGCTTAAGAAATCTTACAAATGTTTAGGTTCATGGTGACAACCTGAATTCCTGATCTCAGTAACTCAGTAACTCTCTCTGGAGTGGGAACTATACCAAAGAAACAAGATTTTAAAGTGCACTGAAAAGAATAAAGGATAAGCAAATTTTGAGTTAGCCTACCCTGCTGGCACTGCATAACAAGAATTGCATACAAGCAGCTGGTATTGGAAAGCAGTGCTTGTCTACATGACATCTACATGACTCTGGTCCCTGTCCCAGAAAGTGAAAGTGTTAGTTGCTACGAAACTATGGACTGTAGCCTGCTAGGCTCCTCTGTCCATGGACTTCTCCAGGCAAGAATACTAGAATGGGTAACCATTCCCTTCTTTGGGGGAATCTTCCCCCAAAAATCGACCCAGGGATAGAACCCAGGTCTCCCGCATTGCAGGGAGCTTCTTTACCATCTGAGTTATCAGATCCTCTGGGTCCAACCCAGAGGTTCTCCTTTATTCTTGAATTTACACAGTTCCTATCCTTCAACTTTGTCTCTAATGTTCAATCTTAAACTCAATCGCTGTCCCTTTCAGCAGATAGCGGTTCTAGATTTTACTCTTCAAAGTCCTCTGCATGGCATGTCTGTGTTTAGATGTTTCCTCTGGCTCCACTTATTTTAGACCTATTCTCAGAAGCCCACCTTAGCTCTGAACCTAGAAGAGCAGTCCAAGATGGAACTGTGCATAAACAAAGAAGATGTGAACAAGTGCTTTTTAAAAATGAATAAAATGAAGAGATAAATGCAAAAAGTTGCAGTGAGCTATAGCTGGCTAGCACTAGCTCATGAGAGCTAATTGTTAGGTTTCCAGGAATTTCACAAGTGAGTTGTTAAATATCTATTGTCTTTATTAAAATTTGTTATTTAAACTTACAATTAAATAAATTATACAAAAATAAAGGGAATTCATAAGTAAGACTCATCATTTCTTGATTATTTGACTACATTCTGTGCCTTTGTGGTTATCTGTGTCTAATGTATGTAGATGATAAGAATACTATACAATGATGTTTCATTGTACATCTTCCTAAATCTGCATTCAGTGGCATTGGATATGGTGAGAGTATTTGCCCCACTGAAATCAGCAAATGGTAGAAAGGGGTCTCCTTTCTCCCCTCAAGCCAGCTGTTAAGCACTTATCAGCACACCACAGCAATGGGGTGCCAGTGTCTTTCAGAAGTGGGTACTGAAGACAAAAGCAGGGGAAGGGGGAATATTTGCAGATACTTCACCAGAATCTATTCTCATGCTGTCCCCTTCCTAAGCAGGTGCCTGTTTCCCAGCCATATCCTTTACCTGGTACCTTACCATCAGCCACAGAATTGGCTCCTTATTGTCTTAAGCCCAATGGCTTATCCCAAACCTCTGACTATAATCAGCCTCATTCAAGAATGGATTAAAGATCTATGTCAGGTCAACAGTGGAATCTGAGGTTGACCTGAAGGACTTGCATTTGAGTTACCAGGAAATCTAATCTGCCATTCCTGTTAGATGTGAACAAAGAAGGCTGTAACCCCAGAAGATGCTGGCAGCCATCTTGGAACCACAAATTAAAGAGACTGCTGAAGAATGACTATAAACCAAGGAAATAGAACTAAAGCACTCTGAGAGAAAAACTAGATTCTGGACAGACCTAAATTAAAAAGAATGTGACTGGTGATAGAAGCAAGGTCTGATGCTGTAAAGAAAAATATTGCATAGGAACCTGGAATGTTAGGTCCATGAATCAAGGCAAACTGGAAGTGGTCAAACAGAAGACGGCAAGGGGGAACATCAACATTTTAGGAATAAGTGAACTAAAATGGACTGGAATGGGTGACTTTAACTCAGATGACCATTATATCTACTACTGTGGGCAAAAATCCCTTAGAAGAAATGGAGTAGACATCATAGTCAACAAAAGAGTCCGAAATGCAGTACTTGGATGCAATCTCAAAAACGACAGAATGATCTCTGTTCATTTCCAAGGCAAACGATTCAATATCACGGTAATCCAAATCTATGCAGCAACCAGTAATGCTGAAGAAGCTGAAGTTGAATAGTTCTATGAAGACCTACAAGACGTTTTAGAACTAACACCCCAAAAAGATGTCCTTCTCATTATAGGGGACTGGAATGCAAAAGCAGGAAGTCAAGAAACACTGTGAGTAACAGCAAATTTGGCCTCAGAGTACAGAAAGAACAGGGAAAAGGCTAATAGAGTTTTGCCAAGAGAACGCACTGGTCATAACAAGCACCTTCTTCCAACAACACAAAAGAAGACTCTACACATGGACATCACCATATGGTCAACACCAAAATCAGATTGATTATATTCTTTGCAGCTAAAGATGGAGAAGCTCTATGCAGTCAAGCAAAAACAAGACCAGGAGCTGACTGTGGCTCGGATCATGAACTCCTTATTGCCAAATTCAGACTGAAATTGAAGAAAGTAGGGAAAACCACTAGACCATTCAGGTATAACCTAAAGCAAACCCCTTACAGTTATACAGTAGAAGTGAAAAATAGATTTAAGGGACTAGATCTGATAGACAGGGTGCCTGATGAACTATGGACAGAGGCTCACGACATTGTATAGAAAGCAGGGATCAAGACCATCCCCAAGAAAAAGAAATTCAAAAAGGAAAAATGGCTGTCTGAGGAGGCCTTAAAAATAGCTGTGAAAAGAAGAGAAATGAAAAGCAAAGGAGAAAAGGAAAGATATACCCATTTAAATGCAGAGTTCCAAAGAATATCAAGGACAGATAAGAAAGCCTTCCTCAGTAATCAGTGCAAAGAAATAGAGGAAAACAATAGAATGGGAAAGACTAGAGATCTCTTCAAGAAAATACAGATACCAAGGGAACATTTCATGCAAAGATGAGTTCAATAAAGGACAGAAATGGTAGGGACCTAACAGAAACAGAAGATATTAAGAAGAGTGGCAAGAATATACAGAAAAACTGTACAAAAAAGATCTTCATGACCCAGATAACCATGATGGTGGGATCACTCACCTACAGCCAGACATCCTAGAATGTGAAGTCAAGTGGGCCTTAGAAAGCATCACTATGAACAAAGCTAGTGGAGGTGAAGGAATTCCTGTTGAGCTATTTCAAATCCTAAAAGATGATGCTGTGAAAGTGCTGCGCTCAATATGCCAGCAAATTTGGAAAACTCAGCAGTGACCACAGGACTGGAAAAGGTCAGTTTTCACTCCAATCCCAAAGAATGGCAATGCCAAAGAATGGTCAAACTATGGCACCATTGCATTTGTCTCACACACTAGTAAAGTAATGCTCTAAATTCTCCAAGATGTTCAAGCTGGTTTTAGAAAAGGCAAAGGAACCAGAGATCAAATTGCCAACATCTGCTGGATCATTGAAAAAGCAAGAGAGTTCCAAAAAAACATCTATTTCTCCTTATTGACTATGCCAAAGACTTTGACTGTGTGCATCACAATACACTGTGGAAAATTCTGATAGAAATGGGAATACCAGACCACCTGACCTGCCTCTTGAGAAATCTGTATGCAGGTCAGGAAGCAACAGTTAGAACTGGACATGGAACAACAGACTGGTTCCAAATAGGAAAAGGAGTATGGCAAGGCCATATATTGTCACCCTGCTTATTTAACTTATATGCAGAGTACATCATGAGAAATGCTGGGCTGGATGAAGCACAGCTGGAATCAAGATTGCCGGGAGAAATATCAATAACCTCAGATATGCAGATGACAGCACCCATGTGGCAGAAAGTGAAGATGAACTAAAGTGCCTCTTGATGAAAGTGAAAGAGGAGAGTGAAAAAGTTGGCTTAAAGCTCAACATTCAGAAAACAAAGATCATGGCATCTGGTCCCATCACTTCATGGCAGATAGATGGGGAAACAGGGGAAACAGTGGCAGACCTCATTTTTCTGGGCTCCAAAATCACTGCAGATGGTGACTTCAGCAATGAAATTAAAAGATGCTTACTCCTTGGAAGGAAAGCTATGACCATCCTAGGCAGCGTATTAAAAAGCAGAGACATTACTTTGCCAGCAAAGGTCCATCTAGTCAAGGCTATGGTTTTTCCAGCAGTCATGTATGGATATGAGAGTTGGACTATAAAGAAAGCTGAGCACTAAAGAAATGATGCTTTTGAACTGTGGTGTTGGAGAAGACTCTTGAGAGTCTCTTGGGCTGCAAGGAGATCCAACCAGTCCATCCTAAAGGAGATCAGTCCTGTGTGTTCATTGGAAGGACTGATGTTGAAGCTAAAACTCCAATAATTTGACCACCTGATGTGAAGAGCTGACTCATTTGAAAAGACCCTGATGCTGGGAAAGATTGAAAGCAGGAGGAGAAGGGGACGACAGAGAATGAGATGGTTGGATGGCATCACCAACAGAATGAACATGAGTTTGAGTAAACTAAGGGAGTTGGTGATGGACAGGAATGCCTGGCATGCTGTGGTCCATGGGTTCGCAAGAGTCAGACGTGACTGAGCTACTGAACTGAACTGAACTGAATTTAGACTTTCAATAAGTCAAGGAATTCCTTTTGCCTTTAGTCTGATTAAATTGGACTTTCAGCTACTTGCAGGAAAAAGATTCCTTCCAACTTTGTGACATGGGATTTGTCTTTTAAATGAGGAAACTGCAGGAAAAAGCATACACTTTGTGTGTATATATGTGTGAACTTTTTATTGCAGACCCTGTGTATCTATAGCTAACTCTGTACCCTGCACATAGTAGGGGACAAGTATAGTAAGTGCTTAAAATAGGTTTGTTTAGTTTAACTGGTTAGTAAGTCAGGGAAGAGATTGTGCAAGAAGTGGAGTGAATCAGAGTAAATTCCTCTTCCTTTTCTTGGCCAAGCCAAGAATCCATTTGAATCCATCTGCTGTCATTTGGCAATGTGCCAAGGAAAACGAAATTAAGCAGTATGGCTCTTGAGTCCAAGAGTCCAGTCTCTCAACTGGAGATGGTTGGCGTTTTCTGCTGAAACACACTGAAAATAAGTCAGTCTTTAGTTAGCATAAGCACTGAGGAAACTCAATTGGTCCCTGTTTTCACGATGCCAGATATCTGGTTAAAAATTAAAATGTGCGGTCAACATGCTCCTCGTAATCTATGTGTATGAGATCACATGGATAAATATCCAGTTACTTAACCAGACTTCTCATCGTGTAGCCAGGGTGGTTTAGGTCCTTGAACGTGACAGCAGGAAGAAGGGCTTTGTGGTACTGATTGCAGTGCGTTATGACTTTGAGAGGAAGATGAGTGTAAACACAGGCAAGTCACATGAGTGTTTCAGTTACATTTCAAGGCAGAAAGAGGACATGACCATAGATATAGGGATGCTGCCTGTCTTCCTGCTCTTTCCTTGTCTTTTCCTTCACAACCCTGTTCAACATATAATCTCTCTTATTTATTTATGTTAATTTTCTTTCTGGGTTCCAGAATGGAGGGCTCCAGGAAGGCAAGGATTTCTCTTTATTTTTGCTCACTGCTCTTTCTGTAGTATCTAAACTAGATTCTGGCATATGATAAATGTTCACTAAAAGTGTGATGAACAAATGAGATGTCCTTAAGAACGGCAATTTGGTAAGCAATTCATAAATCAAAAACTAAGATGGCTGGGTGAAACAAACACTTTTTTCCCCCCTTAAATTAAATTAAAAGACCCAGTGACTTACTAAGTGCTGCCTGGTTCAACTGTAATCTTTGTGACAATAAATAATTTGTTTAACCTTATATCCCTTGGGTTCTCCATACAGAAAATGAGGATAACAGTACCAGTCCCTTATTTTTCAAAAACTTTTTAAGTGTCCCAAAAGAGGCAATAGCTGTAAAGGTGTTAGGTTAAAGATGCAATGAAGGAGCTTAGCAAGGATGGGCTTTCATGAAATTAAACAATTATCTCAGTTGTCCACTGACTTGCTAAACTGGCAAAAGTCCATGTCTCAGCTTTTGTTCCTATACATACATTAATTAATCAGTTTTCTATATTCTTGTTTCTTCCAAAGTATTCTTATTGCACATTTTAATTAACTAACCATTTCCAAACAAAACTGCCATTTCATACATTGCAGATTTGTCTTCAAAGTGATAAACTTTTTAGTGATAAAAACAGGGCATACTCACAGAATCCAATCTAACTGACACATTTAAAATTGTGAAGTGGCATTTCTCCAGGGTAATTACCCTTCCTCCCAATAGTTAATAGTTAAACAGCCTTTCTGTTATGGGAATTCAGTTTATCCTCTTCCCATTTGTTCCTTCACTTTAAATTCTGTTTTCCAGGGTCTCCCTACCAATCCTCAAAAAGAGACCCTGTACCTTTAATAGCAGAGACCTGGTGAGAGGTTTCTTCCCAAACTTGTTCCCTGGCTTCCAAGTGACGAAACCAGCTGTAATTTGAGAGCAGAAAGATCCTCAGGATATCATTAGCCAAAGGAAAATCTCTGCATTCCCACCCAGTCCAGGAGTCGAAATCCTATCAGAGGGCAAGAGCCTTGCTCTCCAGCTACAGGCTCCATTTCCCAAGGAGCAAGAGGGACCTCGGAGAGCCAGAGAGGGGCAACGGAGCCAGCCAGCATCCAGCCAGAATCCTGGAGGAGGGGTTCCCCATCGTGCCGGCATCCCGCCAGGAAACAGCCGGCTGAGTTCCAACCACCAGAGCGAGCGCAGGAGCTCAGAGCGAGGGTGCCTCCTGGGCTGCTGGCTGCGGGGTCTGCTACCCAGGCTCTGCTGCGCAGCCACATGCAGCCAGCTGGGGAGGGGGGGTCAGGGTGCAGCAAGGCGACGGGGACTGAAGCTGACGCCGTTGCAGGGAGGCACTGACTCCCAAGGGGGCCCCCTCCCCTTCCTTGCGCCTGGGCGAAAAGTCTTCTCCAGGGCTCCCCGGTCATCCTGAATATCCAGGATGGTGTTCCTGAAGTTTCTCTGGATGGGTTTTCTGTGCCACCTGTGTCAGGGCTATTTCGACGGTCCTCTCTACCCAGAGATGTCCAATGGGACCCTGCACCACTACTTTGTGCCGGACGGAGACTACGAAGAGAACGACGACCCCGAGAAGTGCCAGCTGCTCTTCAGGGTGAGTGACCACCGGCGCTGCTCCCAGGGGGAGGGGAGCCCGGCCAGCACTCTGCTCAGCCTCACCCTGCGGGAGGAATTCACCGTGCTGGGCCGCCAGGTGGAGGACGCGGGGCGCGTGCTGGAGGGCATCAGTAAGAGCATCTCCTACGACCTTGATGGGGAGGAGAGCTATGGCAAGTACCTGCGGCGGGAGTCCCACCAGATCGGGGATGCCTACTCCAATTCGGACAAGTCCCTCACTGAGCTGGAAAGCAAGTTCAAGCAGGGCCAGGAGCAGGACAGCCGGCAAGAGAGCAGGCTCAACGAGGACTTCTTGGGGATGCTGGTCCACACCAGGTCCCTGCTGAAGGAAACGCTGGACATCTCCGTGGGGCTCAGGGACAAATATGAGCTGCTGGCCCTCACCATCAGGAGCCATGGGACCCGACTAGGTCGGCTGAAGAACGATTATCTTAAAGTGTAGGTGAAGGGGCAACCTGCCCAGCAGAGGGCATCAGGTCAGCCCTCCTGGTGGAGGATGGGAGACAGATACAGGGCTAACTTTCCCCTTATACTTAATTTTTTTTATAACCTGATTTGCACTCAGAGAATGATCCTGAAAAAGAAAAAAAGTGAGAGTTGAGTGGTTTTAGTTTTGTACACTATTTATGTGATTGTTACTGATTTGTCACCTGGAAAGGACAATTTAAAGCCATGCCTCCTACCTTTCCTAGAAGGGCTTTATAAACTCTGCAGAGACACCTGTTTCAGCCACATCTAAAAGGATACAATTTATGCAGTAAGGACTGATTAAAGTTCCCCATCCTGGAGATTAAGTGAAGATGCCCAGGGAGCTTGTGCACAGCTCCTTTCAGGCTTCTCTCCTGGGCTCTGAAAGCTGTCAACATCGCCTGTTTTTCAGATGAGGTCAGAGGTGCTACTCAGCATGCCTGCCAGAGGATGGAAGTTGCTTGTTTCTTCTCCTTTTCCTTCTTATTTATTAACCATGGTCTCCGAGGTTTTGTTTTTCTTTGTCTTCTTTTTCTTTTGGATTTTGGGGGTGTTTTTTAAGAGTATTGGCTAGAAACTATATGCAAATCATCTTTTGCAGGGAGCTATCTGCGGTGCCTCTGTGGGTTTGTGTTTAAGTTAAAGGAACCACATTTAAGAAGCCTAACCTTTGTGGTGGTCATGAACTCCTGTGATATGCCGACTTGCCATGTCTCTCGTTGTGTGAGTGTGTCATCAGCGCTGCAGTCCATTACAAAGAAGTAGGGAGATCGTCTTGACACACCTCCAAAAGCCTGTGATTTAGGTTACCAGTGTATTCTTTCTCATCTGGGGGTTTTGCTTCTGTTTGCTTATTGAAAACTTGTACTTTGAGTAGAGGGAATTCTAATTCTCATAACTCCTTAACTAAGTTTTATTATTCAGCCAATAAATATGTTCTCGTATAATACTTGCTTATTTTCTCATTTATACTCATAACTTTCATATTGCAAAGAGGTGCCAATGCAAAAAGAAAGAAAGGCTGGGATTTAAGCCAGTTTACTTAGAGAATATGATAAAGAAGGCAGAGGATTACTGCATATTTAGCAATCCTCCCTTCCCTGGCCACCCTTACCATCCTCAAAAGGAAACAAAAAATCTAGACTGTGTCAAAACTTGATCTCTGCTGGTCTGCCTAAAACTCCAGTTTGCTCTAGTGTTTTTGCATAGAATTAACTGAAAAAGTTTATGGTGAGGCTCAGAGCTTATACGCCCTTGGAATGCAGAGGGAGAGCTCCATTCTAAGTTGTAGGAACTACAGTAATGTTTGATAATTTTGAAGACAGGTATACATTATTTCATTAATAATTTTTAAAGTGGAAATGCACTTTATTTCATATTATTCCCCAGCCAGTCTTCACCCTCGCCTTAAATATGTGCATATCTGCACACATACACACACACAAACACACACACGTGGGCGCACACACACTAAGAAGTATCATAATCTCCTTTTCAACAGGGAGTCATTCTTTCTCTCCCATGCATGAGGAATCCAGGTTTCTATTCCTCTGAAGTGTCCAATATTCTCTTATAACAATAGGGGAAAAAACTGAGGTCCAGAAGGTGACCAATCCTCAGTTAGTTCCAACAACTCCAAGTCTCCTAGATTTAAGTATGGGATTTTCCCACAGTGCTTTTTTCAAGGATGCTGAGAGATGAGATAGAGTGACCTGAGGCCCGTGGCTTTGCATAACTATTTCATTGTTTAAAATAAAAATGAACAAAATATGGAACAATCCTTCATACAATCATTTGTTATTTCTTTTCATCACCCAAGGCTCTGCTTTTAACCACCAAGGGTATGTGAGAAATAGGTAAATGTTTTTTTAAGAGAGTTTCAAGTCTTTATTCTATGAAAGATGAGATAAAAAAGATAACAGCAGAGGCAAAATAGATTATTTTCGTTACTCAAATGATTGTAGTTTGTGGTCACAACCCTTGCTATCTCAAAACCTCATATCACTCACTTCAGGTAATCACCTCTAATCCCCAGACATATTAAATGTCATCTTCTCAATTTTCCCAGCTGTAATAGAAAGATGTTAGACTCATGACATGGATGGAAAACTGGTTTCCTTGTGACGCTAATTTCAACCAGTTGTTAATGGCTACATAGAATAATAGTATATTTAAAAAGGGTTTAAATAACACAGATGCAAAGATTGCTGTCCCCAATTAGAGATATCTTGCATGCGTGCAAGTAGGCGAGTAGTGACCCATCTGCTACAAATTTGAAAACCTCAAAATAGACCATGTCTGAAGTTCTTTCCAGTGCTGACATTCTATGATTCCTACAAAACCAGAATGAAATTGTTTAACATTGACTCATCCATTCAAGGCTAAACATATAGCCAGTAATCTCACAGAATCTTATGTAAATGACCCCAGAGGTCAAATAGAAATTTCCAGGTGGGGAGAGTAAGCCATCCTGGACTACCAACACAGAGGCTGGCATTACAGAGAATTTCTAAATTAGGATAGGGAGCCAGCCCCACACAAATCTTCCCTTTCTGCTTCCTTGTTATTCTTACTAAGACTTTATTACACAGTGACAGAATTCTTTTTCTTTTTTTTTTAAAGTAGTGGTGCCTTATTGTTTAGATCATGAAATATCTTAAGAATCTGAAGAAAACTATGTACTTTCTTTCCTGAGGAATGTACTTATAAGAACATTCATACAATGTAGGATAGTCTTTCTTTAATAAATATTTGTTAATCACTCAATATGTGTCAGGCACTAGTTAGGTTCTAGGTAATGCTGAGATATTACAAAGAGTTGAGACACCATCTAATTGAAAGCTTAAAAAGCCTCTTAGAGTTTTATTTGGAGTAGGAGGAATTTATTATTATTATTAAACAAAATAGCCAGCTTTTTTGGATAACTCATTTTAGCATTATTGGTTAGGGCCCGTGCTAAGAACTTTGCTTGGGTACTTCCTTAATTCTGACAACAAACTGTGTGAGGAAAATATTATATGAAAGGAATTAATATATGCCAAGAGTTTAGAATAGTACCTGACACAGAGTGAATCCTCAGTAAATGTTAGTTGCTGCTATTACACTGTTTTTATTATTATTATTATAACTGAGGCCTAGAAAGCCTAGGTAATTTTTCCAAAGTTAAAACTGTGATGTCTTATTTACTTCACTATGTTCTCACTTTTTAAACTGATGATTATCTAGTGGAATATATGATCAAAGAAAAGAAGCATATGGAGGGTAAGAGTCCACCGAGGCCACCATTTGTCTATTCCATATGGTGTCCTCTCTAAGTCAGTCAGCCTAGAGCCTAAGGCAGTTCAGAGGCCAAGTTCTGTCAGTCAGAAGCTGACTCTGGTAACAGAATTTCTCACTGATACCTTCTCTGAGGCATTGTTCAATACCACTCAACTTCACACTTCCAATTTGACTTTGTGGACACTAGTTTATCCTACTTTGAGGTGCTCCATAGATAGAGTCTGCCAATAAAGGACGCCAGGTCATGTTAGCCCCTGAAATAACCAAAACCACACTCAGAGAAGCAGGCAGGTGTGGGTGTGCTTTGCATGGCACATGGAGAGGCTGTCCTATAGTTTATGTACTTTCATTGCCTTTTAAACTCTCATTTACAATTTTGCTAAGGAAACAGACTCAAAAGTTTCTGAGAGAAGCCTTGAAACTTCAATTATAAACTATTTTAACTAGTAATAAAAGTGTCCATGAAAACTACTAAAGACATGAAATGTCCCAGAAGAGTATGGTAGAATTTCCTTGGGATGTTTTTCAGGGGATGGTTATTAAAATCTTGATAAAGAAGAATACTTGAGTGTGAAATATGAATGCTGAATGTGCTTTATAAACGTTTTAATATAAAAAGAAAAATAACTGGAGACATAACAAGTCTTGGTTTAAAAATAGAATACAGAAATACAGAACAACCATTCATCAGTATAGAGAAGGAGATTTTGCAAATCATCTTAGTAATTTTGGAATCAGGGTGGTCTTTAGGAGTACTATTTCCAGAGTCAGAATCCTCAAGGATATGTTATTCATCAGACATTGTCAAAAATGCAACCATATGAGGTAACTAGGACAGAAATAGTATACTCAGCCCTCTGAGTCTGCGGGTTCTACATCCATGGATTCATCCAACCTCAAACTGAAAATATTCAAAAGGAAAAAAAAATTCCGAAAAGTTCCAAGAAAGAAAACAAAAAGCAAAATTAATACACTGGCAACTATTTCCATAGCATTTACATTGTATTAGAGATTATACATAATCTAGCAAGTGCATGTATGTATGCTCAGTCATGTCCAATCTTTGCAACCCCATGGACTTTAGCCCTCCAGGCTCCTCTGTCCATGGAATTTTTCAGGAAAGAATACTGAATTGGGTTGCCACTTCCTACTCCAGGGGATCTTCCTGACCCAGGGATGGAATACACATCTCTTGCATCTCCTGCTGGTAACACTACTGGTAAAGAATCCACCTGCCAATGCAGGAGACACAAGATATGTGAGTTCAATTCCTGGGTCAGGAAGATCCCCAGGCCAATCCAGCATTCTTGCCAGGAAAATTCTATGGACAGAGGAGCCTCGTATAGGCTACAGTCCATGGGGCCACAAAGAGTAGGACATGACTGAGCACACATACAGACATTATAAATAATTTAGAGATGATTTAAAGTATATGGGAGAATGTGCATAGGCTATATGCAAATACTAAGCCATTATATTTAAGGGACTTGAATATCCCTGGATTTGGGTATCCACAAGGGCCCTGGAAACCGATCAACTGCAGATAAAGATGGACAACTTGTGTATAGACATGTAAGGAAACTGACACCTAAAAGAGAATTTGAGTGTGGCACACAGGGCATTGGCATATGTACAAGGTTCTATAAAAGCTCAATGAGAGTCTAAACTAGAATAGTCTGGAAAATGTAAAACAGTGTAAATAAGAATTTTATATAATTACACATTCAATAGATATGTTATTTTTATTTAATTTTATTTAACTTAATTTGTTAATTTTATTTAATAATTTATGTTATGATTATTGTTGCTTTGCTTTTTAAATAACTTTTTCCCTAGTTGTATAGGTCATACCTGCTGCATTCTAATAGCAGGGCAAACAGCAAACACAAAGAAAACAGAATTGTTTATAATTCTCAAACTCCCCCTTCCATACACCCACTATTTGCATTTTGGTTTGCATTCTTTTAGTATTTTTCACATATATCCATGTATATTTTTAGAAAAAAATGATATCATAATAATACATTACTTTGTGGCCAATGTCTAGTTCAGGTGTTGTCAGTTCAGTTCAGTTCAGTCGCTCAGTCGTGTCCGACTCTCCGCGACCCAATATGCTCAATTGCATAAATGCTTTTAAAATGCTTCAATCTGTCCACAGTGCTCGGGAGGTAGAAGTTTTGCACTCACGTCTAGCCCCATCATGTGTTAATCGTGCACCTTTGAAGAAATCCCTTAAATGTTCTGAAACTCAGTCTCTTTGTTTGCAAAATGAAGATAATTGAACAGGCACAGCTCAAAGTGTTTTCCATACCTTATTTTATATAACATTTCAGGTGGATGTTATAGTTTCTGAACTTTCTGGGTAACGACACTGAGGCACCAAGAGGTTAAGGTCTTACAGCTAGAAAGGAGTGGAGTCAAGATTCGAACGCAGGCAATCTGACTCCTCTGCTGCCATCATAACCACTAATGAGGCTTTTCCTTTCTGGAGGCAGGAGACTGGACACATGACTTCTTAACTCTCAGCCTCTTCCAGGATCTATGACATGTGGTCTGTGAAGTGAACATTTTACTTATATGATTTCCTTAATTGAAAAAGGCAAACCCAATTTTCTCAAAGAACTTTTTTCTCTCCTTGATTTTACACTGAGCCAAGTATCTCCCTGGGGCTTCCCAGGTGGCTCATTGGTAAAGAATCCACCTGCTATTGCAGGAGATGTAGGTTCAATCCCTGGGAAGAGACTGGAGAAGGGGAAGAACCCCTGGAGAAGGAAATGGAAACCCACTCCATTATTCTTGCCTGGGAAGTCCCTTGGACAGAGGAGCCTGGCGGGCTACAGTCCATGGGGTTCACAAAAGAATCAGACATGATTTAGTGACTAAACAACAACAAAGTATCTCCTTACAATTGTGTCACTGTGTGATTCTCTACCTAAGAACAACTAGCTTCTTGCTAAATAGGATGTTTTCCAAGTACTTTCACAAGTATTGTCACATTCTCTTTTAACCCAAGTTATAGATGTTGAATTGCCCCGGACAAGTTATGGAAGTTCACCATTTGGAAATGGTAGCCCAGTATTCATAGCCAGAAATGTTATTCAGTCAGGATGAATCCAAATATAAAAATCTCTGATCCAGGCACCACTTAGCCTGCAGGACTGCCTTTCACTCATCACTCAAAATACATTTATTGGATGCCTACAATGTGTTTGCTGCTACTGAGGATACAGCAATCAGATAAAATCTGTGCCCTTCTTGACCTTATATTTACATATGCAAATAAAATGAATTAATTAGGACCTCTTTGTTGAGGGAAGAGATAAATAAATTAATGCATTTATATATATATATAAATAAAATAAATACATATATACAACATGTACATATAAATGTTAAGCAGTGAACTGTAGTATTTTAGTTAAGATGACTAAGGAAGACCTGAGTATGTAGAGGTTATTTGAACTGAGCCTTAGATTTTGAGTAGAAGGCCAAGAATGTAAATATTACAGGAAAGAGTATTCCTACAAAATCCTTCAAGCAGAGATAATTTTATAAGTTTGAGAAGATGGAGGGGGGAGGGAGAAAGCCAGTGGGATTATAGCAGAGTAAATCAGAAGAAATTTAAAAACTTTGGGTCAGAGATGAAAACTGAGGCTAGATAATATTAGAACTAGATGGTTATCATAGGAAATTTGAGTATTATTATAATTTTAATGCACTGGAAGTCTAAGAAGAGGATATATTTAGGTATTAATTAGTATAGGATATATACTATTGAAATATTAATAATATTTGGGTATAATTCATTTCAGTTATCAAATTTCCATTTGAATAGTATTCAAATTTCAATTTTGCTTCTCTTGTGGCTCAGCTGGTAAAGAATCCGCCTGCAATGCCTGAGACCTGGGTTTGATCCCTGGGTTGGGAAGATCCCCTCTAGTATTCTGACCTGGAGAATCCCATGGACTGTATAGTTCACAGGGTCGCAAAGAGTTGAAACTTGGAAGTCTAAGGTGAAGAATGATATGATCTGATTTACACAAAAAAGACCGCATTGGGAGGAGATTATATACAGGGCAGTAAGAATGGAAGCAGGAAAGCCACTTGGTTTCTACGCAGTCATGCTGATGGGAGATGACGAAAGCTTGGTCCAAGGTGGGTATTGGTAAAAATGGCAGGAACTGACCTTGATTCTCCCAATAAGTCTCATTATTGTTTTTATCCCATAAGAATGTGTGTATTCATGAACTTCTTCTGCATTGATCCTATTTCCCGGCTCTTGACTCCATTTCTTCTCTCCTTCCCACTTTGGACTTGATTTTAGCACTGCCTTCCTCTGATTCTTTTCTCTTAAGGCTTTTGGATGACTTCAGAATTTTGCATTGCCCTGTATTTGATAAGGGCACAGAGCATCCTATTTTAACTTTAACAGCATTTACTTGGATGGCGTGTACATTTCACCATCTCCTTTTTTTATCTTTTCCACGAAAAACAAGACATTTTATATATCAATAGCTTGCTGTTTACAGAGTGGAACCTGACAGCTATGATTAATGAGGTAAAGCCTCCATGCTTTGGGCCTGGCAGTGATGGCTTGCATTTTCCAGTTGTGAAAAGTTTCCTCCTGCAGGAGTTAAGGAAATGTGTTTCCTGAACATCTTTTTTATTATTATTATTTTTCACTTTGATCTTTGCCCAGCTCTAAATGTGGGTGCTCTGCACAACTTTCAAAATGTATGCTTTGCTGGCAGTCCCACTGAGTCAACCGCTAACATTTTCCACGTGATTCTACTACAAATGAAATTATAAAGGGCAGAAAACCTAGTGGGTTTGCTCTGCTCTGAGGTATATTTTTGCTTACCCTTCAAGTGTCAGGTATCTGCTGCCCTGGTTTCCCCTCCCCCTGGCTTTAGCCAAGCTCGTTCCTGCTGCTTCCTTTGCTCTCCATCTCTCTCTCCTTTTGTTATTAGGAGCATGGGAAGTAGAGGCAGAATTCTGATTCACATCATGACTCTGCAAGTTAGTAGCTGTAGAACATCCATTCCATTCCGTCGCTCAGTCGTGTCCGACTCTATGCGACCTCGTGGACTGTAGCCTACCAGGCTTCTCCATCCATGGGATTCTCCAGGCAAGAATACTGGAGTGGGTTACCGTTTCCTTCTCCAGCTGTAGAACAGAAGCAAAACATTTAACTTCTAGGAGCTGTAATTTCCTCTACTGTACAGTGGGAATTGTGGCACATAGTTTGCAGGGTTCTTGGATTTGATAAACCAATGTATGGAGAAGACTTACTATCAGTTCAGTTCAGTTCAGTTCAGTCGCTCAGTCGTGTCCGACTCTTCGCGACCCCATGAATCACAGCACGCCAGGCCTCCCCGTCCATCACCAATTCCCGGAGTTCACTCAAACTCATGTCCACAGAGTCGGTGATGCCACCCAGCCATCTCATCCTCTGTCGTCCCCTTCTCCTCCCGCCCCCAATCCTTCCCAGCATCAAGAGTCTTTTCCAGTGAGTCAGCTCGTCTCATGAGGTGGCCAAAGTATTGGAGTTTCAGCTTTAGCATCAGTCCTTCCAATGAACACCAAGGATTGATCTCCTTTAGAATGGACTGGTTGGATCTCCTTGCAGTCCAAGGGACTCTCAAGAGTCTTCTCCAGCACCACAGTTCAAAAACATCAATTCTTCGGCGATCAGCTTTCTTCACAGTCCAACTTACTATGCTGCTGCTGCTGCTGCTGCTAAGTCTCTTCAGTCGTGTCCAACTCTGTGCGACCCCATAGACGTTAGCCCAACAGGCTCCCCCATCCCTGAGATTTTCTAGGCAAGAGTACTGGAGTGGGTTGCCATTGCCTTCTCCGGTCCAACTTACTATAATACCAAGCAAAAGTAAGTACTACTATTCCCGTTCAGTCTGGCCATGAGAAGCTCATGAAACATCCCCCTTTAAGAAGGGATACCTTTACAAATAGGTTCATGTATAGCATTTTTCTAGATTCCAATATATGCATTAATATGCAATATTTATTTTTTTCTTTCTCACTTCACTCTGTATGACAGTCTCTAGGTCCATCCACATCTCTGCAAATGGTACAATTTCATTCCTTTTTATGGCTGAGTAATATCCCATTGTATATATGCACTGAATCTGAGTCTGAGTGAAAGTCATTCAGTTGTACGACTGTTTGCAATCCCATGGACTGTATAGTCCATGGAATTCTCCAAACCAGAATACTGGAGTGGGTAGCTGTTCCCTTCTCCAGGGGATCTTTCCAATCCAGGGATGAACCCAGGTATCTCACATTTCAGGATGATTCTTTACCAGTTGAGCCACCAGGGAAGTCCAAGAATACTGGAGTGGGTAGCCTATCCCTTGTCCAGTGGATCTTTCCAACCCAGGAATTGAACCAGGGTCTCCTGCATTTCAGGTGGTTTCTTTGCCAACTGAGCTGTCAGGAAGTCCCTACATCTTCTTTATCCATTCATCTGTTGATGAATGAATTGAGATATTGGGACTGGCATATATACACTATTATATGTAAAATAGATAACTAATGAGAACTGGCTATATAGTACAATGAACTCTGCTCTGTGGTATGGGGGAACTCAATGCTCTGTGGTATCGGGGTCCAGCCCCGATATGACCCAGGGTATCCTCGGGATGAATGGCGTCGGCGTCAGAGAGAGAGAGAGAAAAAGAGAGAGAGACAGGGGCTGATGATTCCTTGGTTTACGCTGGAAACCAATAAAACCCCAGCACAGGGCTTGCTCTGTTTACGTAGGCCGCAGGCGCCCTCTCGAATCACTTGAGGTACCCCACCAGGGCACCCCCTCGAGTGGGTCTTAGAAGCCCAGGCAGATAAGTAAACTCAGAGGGCCCAGCGCTCCAAGGATCTCAACCAGAAAAAGGAGAATAGAGAAAAGGATGGAAAAAGAGAAAGAACGACACGGGGAGACCAAGCTTCAGTGAGCAAGGCCCAAAACTTTATCTTCCAGTGCTGCTTCTATACCCCAAGTTATGCGCATAAGAAACAAAGAAAGGGAGGTATAGATTCACACCAAAATCACGTGGGGTCAGCAGTCCTGACCCTTATCAGGATCAGGGCTTATTTTTGTATATCTCGTGATAAAAGTTTTTAGGTGGTTTACATCATCTTCTGGCCAGGGGGCCTGCTAACAGTTTATGGCCCTCTCTCCTAACAATAGGTTAGTTAGCAAGTAAAAGACTTTTCTTTAAGGTGACTTTCCTAAAGTTAGGTGCTAGACACATAACAAAGTTACATTCCTATAAGGCACCGGTGTAGTGAGCTGCAAGAAAGGAACTTATTAACTTAAGATCTGATGTGGTTAAGTCAAAGGATTAATATATTTCCAAGGATACAATAGATAGAGGAAACTTTGCAGCAAGCATTGATTCAACAATGAAATCTCTTTTAGTACTATTCTAGTGATTTTAACTTCTTCAACAGATTCCTGCATTTTAGGAGCCCGGACAAACTTGTCATGCAAGTTAGAAAGCTATCAGAGGGGCTTGGATTGGAATACTCCTATTAAGCCGAGGAGAACTTTTAAACTACAGCTCTGAATTAATGTTTTCAGAGAAAGGTGGTTGGGGGGAAACCCCCGTAAGTATTAGAGGACTTGGTAAGAGGCGTAAGATAGTAAATCAGTCAGATTCCGGTTTTCTTTGGGGTAGATGCTCAGGTAAGTCCAGGGGGCTCCTCGAGCCCTGATTAGCCTTTGCCCGTCAGGCCTCTTCCCCAATTGACCTTTGCCACGGGTAGGATTTCCCTCGCTGGCTCCCGGCACTGTGGTGACCTAAATAGGAAGGTAATACAAAAGCGAGGGAATATATGTACACGTATGACTGATTAAAGTACTGTTGAAACCTGGCTTGGAGAATTTTGAGCATTACTTTGCTAGAGATGAGTGCAGTTGTGTGGTAGTTTGAACATTCTTTGGCATTGCCTTTCTTTGGGACTGGAATGAAAACTGACCTTTTCCAGTCCTGTGGCCACTGCTCAGTTTTCCAGATTTGCTGGCATATTGAGTGCAGCACTGTCACAGCATCATCTTTTAGGATGTTCAAGCTGGATTTAGAAAAGGCAGAGGAACCAGAGATCAAATTGCCAACATCTGCTGGATCATCAAAAAAGCAAGAGAGTTCCAGAGAAACATCTATTTCTGCTTTATTGACTATGCCAAAGCCTTTGACTGTGTGGATTGCAACAAACTGTGGAAAATTCTTCAAGAGATGGGAATACCAGACCACCTGGCCTGTCTCCTGAGAAATCTGTATGCAGGTCAGGAAGCAACAGTTAGAACTGGACATGGAACAACAGACTGGATCCAAATCAAGAAAGGAGTATGGCAAGACTGTATATAGTCACCCTGCTTATTTAATTTATATGCAGAGTACATCATGCAAAATGCCAGGCATAAGCTTGAAGCACAAGCTGAAGCTTGCTCCAGCCTGAAGCACAAGCTGGAATCAAGATTGCTGGGAGAAATATCAATCACCTCAGATGCACAGATGACACCACCCTGATGGCAAAAGCAAAGAAAAAGTAAAGAGCCTCTTGATGAAAATGAAAGAGGAGAGTGAAAAGTTTGGCTTAAAGCTCAACATTCAGAAAACTAAGATCATGGCATCTGGTCCCATCACTTCATGCAAATAGATGGAGAAACAATGGAAACGGTGACAGACTTTATTTTGGGGGGGCTCCACAACCACTGCAGATGGTAACTGCAGCCATCAAATTAAAAGACACTTGCTCCTTGGAAGAAATACTATGACCAACCTAGACAGCACATTAAAAAGCAGAGACATTACTTTGCCAGCAAAGGTCCATCTAGCCAAGCCTATGGTTTTTCCAGTAGTCATGTATGGATGTGAGAGTTGGACTATAAAGAAAGCTGGGCGCCGGAGAGTTGATGCTTTTGAACTGTGGTGTTGGAGAAGGCTCTTGAGAGTCCTTTGGACTTCAAGGGGATCCAACCAGTCAATCCTAAAGGAAATCAGTCCTGAGTGTTCATTGGAAGGACTGATGCTAAAGCTGAAACTCCAATACTTCGGCCACCTGATTCGAAGAACTGACTCATTGGAAAAGACCCTGATGCTGGGAAAGATTGAAGGTGGGAGGAGAAGGGGATGACAGAGGATGAGATGGTTGGATGACATCACCAATGCGATGGACAGGAGTTTGAGCAAGCTCCAGGAGTTGGTGATGGACAGGGAAGCCTGGCGTGCTGCAGTCCATGGGGTCACAGAGAGTTGGACATGACTGAGCTATGAACTGAGCTGATAGCTGATTTACTTTGCTGTACAGCAGAAACTAACACAACATTGTAAAGCAACTATACTCCAATTAAAAAAAAGGGACATCTTGTGTATTCTTAGGTTAAAATGAAAAAGATGTATTTCAAATAAGCCTTAGATGTTGTATGTATGTGTCATATATAGTGACCTCCCCATTCTAGGCATCTCAGAAGCCATAGCCATGTTTGTTTACATTCATATAAGAGAAACTCCTATGCACATATGTGTTTATTTCACAAATGCTCCTCATTTGGGCCAAGAGAATGAAAGCTACAATAGGAAATAACAGTTAGTAAACTTGCTTACCCTTCCTTTCCAAACGTTAACAGAGCTTTTGCTTTCTGCCTTGAGTGTGGGGGTGATGCACATGAAAGAAACTCTGGGATTGAAATACATGGACAGCTACAGTAGAGAGCCCTCAAAGCTTGGCAACAGGGCTATGAAGTGAGAGAGAATAAGAATATTAATTCCTAATATTTATTGAGTGTGCATGCTCAGTCGCTCAGCTGTGTCCAACTCTTTGCAACCCCATGGACTGTAGCCCACCAGGTTCCAATGTCCATGACATTTTCCAGGCAAAAATACTGGGGTAGTTTGCCATTTTCTCCTCCAGGGTATCTTCCCACCTGAGGGGTTGAACCCACATTTCTTTTGTCTCCTGCCATGGCAGGTAGATTCTTTACCACTGAGCTACCCGAGAAGCCCATTTATTGAGCACTACCTACATATTTGGTCCTGGGTACCCTGAAAAGTCCAGTTTTCAGACATATAAGACTAAGGCCAGAACTCATTTGTGGTGATCTCACTATGGAAAGGATTCGGGTGACAGCATGCTCTTCTTTATGTAACCCCATGCTCTGGCTGTATGATTTCCTGAACTTGATTGCCTGGCAGTACTCTATAGTCTCCAAGTCATGAGTTTGCCAGGGCTGGTAGATTGGATCCAAACCTTGTGTCAGCTCAGACATATGCGGGATTCACTAAGAGAACTTGGGGACATTTGCATGTAGCTTGACAGACCTCCTGAAGTGTAAATTTCTGCACTGAGTAATTCTCTACCTTGCCTGCTTTTCCCCTATGCAGTCTCTATCTGGACTGCAAAGGAAGAGGTGCTGGGTCAGACACACAAGAACTCAGGAGAGGGCGTGGTGATCCTTGCAGCACACACTCAGAGAAGACTTGGATCTTCACCCTGTTCAGTATAAAAGCAGATAGTTTGGCCCAGTGAACACTAATCTGTGCATATACTTAGCAATAAATATAAGAAATAAATAAGCAGCATTTCGTTTCTAATTAGAGGCATTGTGTTCACTTGGGAAACTTTGGAAATAGAACAATTTTTAACTGTTTGGCTCAAACAAAAACTCATTCAGGCTTAGAAATTGGCAAAGGCCATATTAATGATAAATACTTATCCCATAATCACATTTTCCATAGCCTCTCTAATTTCCAAGAGTTTTGCCATAAAAAGAATCACAGTGAAAAATCTGAATTGACAGTTCACAATAATGACATAATATTAACAGGATGTTTGGCTTTGCAGGGTTCTCCCATTTCCTCTGTAAAAATATGACCATTACCAAAACATGAAGCCACCACTTTGCTTACCATTCACTATTTTTCAAAGGGCTTATTAACTCATTTTTCTGTTCATTCAACAAACATTTGTTTAATACCTACTATGTGCAATTGCTTTACTAGATTTAGAGCATAATAGCTGTAATAATAATGATAATAATAGAAATAAAACAATAGACAATATTTTTACCCTTATTATATACCTAGCACACTATTTTGAGTGTATCACATTTATTTCACACAGGTAAACTTTGCAACAGTCCTTCACAAATCTTGCCTATAAACTGTTCAATGACCTTTCTAGAGTATCACCAGATGCCTATGCCAGCCCTTCTTCTTGCCTCCTCCCTGATCCCCACTCTTGCCAGAGTCCTCCCTCTGGCTACCAGCCTCTCCTGATCTGACCCATCCCACCCTCTAAAGGAGCGCTCATCGTGAAGGGATCAGGCAGTCTTTAAATCAAGAGTTCAGGAGTATTTGGAGACAGTTCTTCCTGAGTGATACAGGGAGCTACATAAAACAAACTTTAGATTTAAGTGAGAAATTTTAGAGAAGATTGGCAGGAGAAGACCTTGACTTTTGGCTCAAGTTTTCAGGACTGAGCCAGCCAACCTGACAATGAAACCCCAGATTTCAACATTATGTTAACCTCTGTCAGGCTAAAATAGTAATAAAATTGCACTTGTATTTGCATCCCTATACATAGTTTTGGTCTGAGAGCTACATAATCTGAGAATATCAGAGATAGAAACAATCTTCACAAATGGAGAATCTGAAGTATAAACAAGTGAAGAAATGTATTCCAGGTCACATAAACTCAAGGTATTAAGGCCAGGACATCACAGAATCATGACCCAGGGAGTCCGAGTTCATCCCGTTCACCTGGTCAGTCATCAGCTACCTTAATCCGATAGCCCTGCCAAGTGATTATACAGCCCACACACTTGCACTGCTTGAATTATAGGCTGTTCCCTTGTCTCTGGAGGAATGCATTCAATTGTCAGAGAGTTACAACTCTTAGAAAGTCCTTCCATGTTTTGAACTGAAATCTCTCCCCATGGGGTTTCTACCACTCAGAGACTCACAGCCCCATTTATCCCTTTTCTACTTCAAGTTAATCAAAGACCTGGCAGCTCCTTTGGTCAGGCTCCATAGACCCAATTCCTCCAACCCCTCCTTCTGTAATGTGAGAACCAGGGTCTCCTCACTTTACCTTATTACCAGGAAGCAGCTATTCACAGTGGCTAAAATCATGGGATTGGCAAACCGACAGACCTCTAGCTTGAATCTCAGTTCTGCACTCACAACACAAATGTCTAAAGACAGATTAATTATCCTGACCATAGCTTGGGTTCCTTTTATATGCATCAGTGATGATGATATTTCATTTATTCATGAATAACATGCATAAAATAACACAAAATAAAATAACACACATAAAATTATGTGTACTATATCTAGTATTTCATAGCAATTCAGCAATTATATCTGAATTAATGAATGAACAAACCCTGGGTTGGATCTTTGCATAAAGTCATCATGAATAAGGGAAGTATATAGAAAAGAATTGCAAATTTGGAGAAGAGCCTGTCGGGGAGAAGGTCAAAAGAAGAATGAAGAGGAGAAGCCCAATGATTACCCCAAAGTGACCATGGCTGATAAGCTTTCCGTGCAAAGCATCTTCAGCTTATCTGTCACTAGTTCACCAACTATGTGATGAGCAGGGTACTTCATGCTCATGGCTTTGCTCAAGAAGGGGACAAGAGTTCAAGTCTTCTTTAACTAATTCTGGACTTTCCCATAAAGTATGACCACATGCTAATTTGAAAGTTCTAACACTAAGATATTTGGGGGATGGAAGAAAAGGTACTTTCTATCTTATCCCTCCCCAGTCCCTCTCCACCTACAAAAACAGCTGACCAGACTTTCCTAAATCCTTTCCCAAAGTTTTACGTTTGGGCTGAGCTCAGCCCTGGAAGGTCTCACTCTCAAGAGAAGGCAAATGAAAGCCCTGGAATTGAAATACACAGGGAAGATGGGAATTCAACTGCCTTTTTCTCCCATGTGATCCATCTCTTAATAACAGGAAGATGAAACCAAAGCAAACCATCTCAAAGATAATATCTTTTAAATCACACAAACTTCAACAGAGTGTTAAGAAGAGGCCCTTTAGGCATAGACTGCTTTGCATTGAGTCATGGCTCTTCCTTTATCACCAGGGCTGTCTGTGGCAAATGATTAAATTCCTGGGCCTGTTTTCTTCTCTATAAATGGATATGGTCCCTATCTCCTAGGATATTGAAGAGGATCAAGTAAGAGACTCCAGTTTGGTATACGGGATTTCCAAGTGGCTTAATGGTAAAGAATCCGCCTGCTGATGCAGGAGACACAAGTTTAATCCCTGGGTTAGGAAGATCCCTTGGAGTAGGAAGTGGCAACCCACTCCAGTATTCCTGCCTGGAGAATTCCATGGACAGAGGAGACTGGTGGGTTACTGTCCATGGGCTCGCAAAAAGTCAGACACGACTGACTATGAAAGCACCTCAGGGTTGGTATACGGTGTGGCATATATGTTACACTATTGCATTAGGTATAAAAGCACAAAGGGACTTCCCAGGTGGTGCTACTGGTAAAGAATCCACCTGCCAGTGTAGGAGATACAGATTCCATTTCTGGGTTGGAAAGATCCCTGAAGGAGAGTATGGTAACCCACACCAGTATTCCTGCCTAGAGAATCCACCTGCTAAGGCAGGACACACGGGTTTGATCCCTGGGTTAGAAAGATCCCTTGGAGTAGGAAGTGGCAACCCACTCCAGTATCCTTGCCTGGAGAATTCCATGGACAAAGGAGCCTGGCAGTCTGCAGTCCATAGGGTCTCAAAGAGTCAGACACAACTGAAGTGACTTAGCACGTATGCACAAAAAACAAAGAGCAAGCAGTCTTTGTCCCCTTAATACAATGGGATCGGAATGATTAACACCCACAGTCCACACTCATTCTCCTATCCCTTTCATGTTTAGCCTCTTCTTTCCTCCTCTCTCCCTCCTGGCTCCTGGTAAAAAGGAGAAAACTGCACTGATACATGATCCACTCCACTTCCCAACAAAAAGGTTATGAAGGAGGAAGAACCACATACATTGGGGGACAGAGCCTGACATGAAAGGAAAGGCATAGAGGCCAGAGATGCTGATCGGCATCCTGTAGTGCACAGGATGACCACCACTACAAACAGTCCTCCGGCCCACAACGTCAGTATAGCCAGGGTTGAGACACCCTGGTCTATAAATGCAAGACACAAGGGGGCAGGAGGAGAAGAGAGACATCGTAGTTAGGCTGAGGATCTTGAATATCAAATTAAAATTCTTCCCAGACGTAACTGATGTATTCTAGAATTCAAAGCAAGAAGAAAATACAAATTTGTATTAGAAAGGTTTGTCTAATATATTAGAGCACAGTGATACTTAGAGAGTTTCAGGATGCCTGATGTGAATTCACATATTTTATATAGCATCATGGTTACAATGCCCCAGCATCTGGCTGAAGACTGAAAGCATCTATTAACAGGCTAATTTTATCTCCCTGGCTGGACTGGACAAAAAGGCTGGACTTCTGGCCTTTACATTGATGAGGGCTTCCCCTATACTCTGGCAAGACAATTAAAGGGAATGAGGGATGTTGACTTTTCTAAGTAATAGCTTGGTATGGTGTAGATGAAACATCTGGTTGATTGGCACTTTCATTTTTCACTTGGTGGTTTTGACATGGAGGACACATAATCATTGTTGGATGTTTACTAGTCTTCATTGTAAACCTAACTGATGGCAGGGTAGAATTAACTTGTCCTAGAATAAAGAATTGTAGGTATGAATCTTCAACCTGAAAGACCTTTACTTATAAGTAAGAGGAGCTCTGGGCTTCCCTGGCGGCTCAGAGGTTAAAGAGTCTGCCTCCAATGCGGGAGACCCGGATTCGATCCCTGCGTCGGGAAGATCCCCTGGAGAAGGAAACGGTAACCCACTCCAGTATTCTTGCCTGGAGAATCCCATGGATGGAGAAGCCTGGTAGGCTACAGTCCACGGGGTCGCAAAGAGTCGGACACAACTGAGCGATGGAACGGAAGAGGAGCTCTAGAGTTGAAAATGAAGAACTGATACAGAATCTTCATTTATGTTGCCCTGTGATTGCTCATATCCAAATATCCCCTCGAAGTTACCTTATACCCCTGGGAAGTTTGTGTAATCCATCAAAACATTGGATTAAACATTAGATATCTGCCTGGAGAATGAGGCTCTTTTTTCTTCATACACAAGTTACTGTCTGCTCAGAAACTCAAGTGAATGCATCCACTCACTGCAAGGCACTCCAGTTTTCTTGCCTGGAGAATCCCATGTACAGAATAGTCTGGTGGGCCACAGTCCATGGAGTCACAAAGAGTCAGACATGAAGGGCGACTGATCATGCACACTTTACTGCTTCCTTCATCAGAAGGTGGCATTTTACATTCCTCCCTTTGAATCTGGATGGCTGGGGGTCTTGCTTTGATCAATAGAATGTGGTGCAAGTGACACTATGCTAGTTCTGGGCCTACAGTTTAAAAGACCAAGAGCACCTTCCATCCTTGCACCCTGGAAGCCAGCAATTAAGATTGGGTTAGAGAGTTGCATGAAGGAGCCGACCAGGAAAGGTGAGAAGCCATAACGAACATGACAGGGCCATCTGAGCTCCCACCTGAGTGCAGTTGTGTGGATGATCTCATCACAGAATGTGGAGCAGAAAAATCATTCAGCTTAACCCAGTCAACCCAAAGAATTGTGGAAATTTTTAACTGGCGTTATTTTTAAGCCAGTAAGATGGCTGGATGGCATCACCAACTCGATGGACATGAGTCTGAGTGAACTCCGGGAGTTGGTGATGGACAGGGAGGCCTGGCATGCTGTGATTCATGGGGTCACAGGGAGTCAGACACGACTGAGCAACTGAACTGAACTGAAGCATGGAGGTCACTTGTTACACAGCAATAGCTAACTTAAACACATCATATCTAAGATAGGCCTCTACTACATTCTTTTTCTAACACATTTCCCTGTTTTATTATCTTTTTATTTTCTTTATAGCTCTTATCACTAAAATTATTCCATTTATCTTTTTTGTTGTATGTCTCCCCCAATAGGAGAAGACTGTGATAGCAGGGACCTTGTCTACACTGTTTCCTGCTGTAGACTATGCCTAAAACAATGCCTGACAGAGCAGAATGTTCAGTAAACACTGTAGATTAAGTCAATAGATAGGCAGTTGCAACTATGATAGATAACAGAAGTATATGTTGCTATAACAGTTTGTAATAAGACCTGGAGAGGGAAGTCAGGAATGAGAAGACTTATTTTGATAAAATCTTAACATGGTTTGTCCAGAAGGAGAGTAGGGAGAGGGGCTATTTTCTTTCTAGTTACTGTTCA